>NC_136527.1:135793340-135803340 GCF_053919585.1 Euprymna scolopes
AAAAAATTAATGTATATAAAATATATAAAAAAAAGTAGGTAGTAGAGTTACTAATATAAAAAGAAAATTACTGGTTTTGTTGGTTTCAAGCGGACTTCCCCCCCCCCTTTCCAGTTTAAGAGACAGGAGGTCACGTGGTAATAAAGAAAATGGCTATTTATTTTCTAGCATAAATATAACGATCGTAATTTTAGAAAAGTAACTTATATTGCCTTTGATAACATTTATTTGTCATATATGTGTTTGTAGACTACTTTTTCGAATCTATGTGTACAGTACGAACGTCTTCATTATCAAATATAAAGATTGCAAAATTTTTTTCTTTTTGGTTTTCATTATAAAGTATACACTTACGAATTTGTAAGCATTTAAACTGTCGTAGAGATTGTTTAATTTAATGTCTTATATAATGAATACCTTTATAATAAAGGTGCTAGTGCAGAGAGTGATCCGTGGTATTTTTTAAATCGTATTCCCAAGATTAAGAATGGTTTTATAAACATGTCCGGAGCGCTCTATGCACTATTACCTTAATGATAAACAATACATAAATAGAAATAATAAATTAACAGATTTTGTACTTTTAAGTGTAAACAATAGTTATTTAATTAAGAAATGAAAATACGTGAGTAGTTAATCGGAGAAGTTGTCAAAAAACAAATATATAACAAATAAATGTTATCAAAGGCAAGATAAGGTACTTTTCTGCCAAACTGGATATATTTTTTGTGTTTTTAATCAATGTAACATGTTTATTCAGCTCGAAAAAAAAGGTCGTAAATAAACATTCTTGATACTAACCGATATTCGAATAATCAACAATCGAGCGAGAAATTATCAATAGAAACAGATGCCAAATCAGGGCAAGAGGGAGAACGAAGAATAAGATACAGATAAAGGTAGATAGATAGATAGACAGATAGATAGAGAGAGAGAGAGAGAGAGAGAGGACCGAATTGCCAAGGTGGTGATTGAGGCTGAAGGCGACTACATTGAATAGATGTCAGCTCTACTACGTAAGGTTACTGCAGAGGTATAGGCTTTGTAGACATGGCATTAATTATAAGGTGAGATATATTAGAAATACAGCGAAAGGGCATCAATTAAAGCAGAAAAAATTCTGGATTTGAAGACCTTGACGGAAGTGTAATATGAATTTTATTATTTGAGTTAGTGGGACGTAATTACGTTGAGGATGGGGATCAATGAAATATGGCCCTCTAAGCATATCCTCTCGTATTGTAATCCGATCGCTTCCTATTTATGCCACGATAAACAACACAAGCTAATATCAATCAGTTACGCTCTGGGTGTAGGTCTGAGGCGTTGCGTCACCTAAAAACGTTAAAAAATTTCACATTGTGTAGCAATGTACTGAAACAATTATAAAAATATTTGTTTTTATTTTGGATGATGCAGGGCATCCGAAGAGAGATTTTTCTAACAAAATGAAAGTATAATTTTTAGCAATAGGTATCTAGGAAAAGGCCACTACATATGTTATAAATTCCAAATTTCCACAACCTGGCAAATACTGGTACACGCTAGCAAATTTAGATTTGCAATTACAGAATATGATTCTAATTTTTTCCTTTGCTCTTTATTCTAACACTACACTAAGTTTACTGTTTTATTTCGCTACAGTTGATATTGTGTAGAACAATAAGAAAATCATAGTGAACAATGCATTCAACAAAATTTCACACACATTTCTAGATACCTATATCTAATAAGTTCAAAAGAAAGGACACACTTAGGGAGGTATTTTGGTGGTCAAGTCACTAAATAGAGATTAGCTGGTTTCCCGGCATAGCCCAGGATGTAATAAAGATTGACTGAAATACATGTTCTAGCTGGTTTCTAGGCGTTGCCAGGGATGTAATATAGACACATTATGTTGTATATTACCTGTTCTCTTCTCCCTAAGGTAAAACAATTTCATATACATGCTGTAAATTACCTATGCTAGGGATAAAACATGAACAATACCAGTCCTAGGGTAGATAAAACAAATAATACATAGAGATGAAAGATTCCTCTCCCCTAAGAATAAAACATATGTTCAATATCTGCTTTTGTTTTTTCATTGTTTATACGCTCCCGAGCAACGCCGGGTAGCCCTGCTAGTATAAATGTTGGTTGATCTCTTTGATCTCGCCATTCTCCAGTGGCTTTCTTCTCGGTCAAATCTGCTCTCGTCCGGCTTCGCCTACAATCTCTCTGATGGCTAGTTTTTTTTATGCGTGTATGTGTGTGTGGGGGGGGGGCGGGGATTTGTCCCCACGAGGAAGAAAAAAAATTTTTTTTCACTTTAGAACAAACAGTTAAAAATAGAATATTTCAGAAAATTCCACTCAATGAAAAAGTCTTTCCTTTCAATGCTACTTAAAAAAGTAAAACTCCTGTTAAAAATTTGTCATAAAGTGAGCAGCAAAAAGAAAAGGCAAAAAAAACAACTTTTCTCTTAATTAGAAAGATATCTGATTTTGCATAAGAATAAACAGTAGACAAGTTACAATTAGAATTGTTTCGCAGTGAATTTGGGTCAACAATATATATATATATATATATATATATATATATATATATAGAGAGAGAGAGAGAGAGAAATCTATAAAAGTGAAATTATCTGTCTGTGAGTGTGTATCTCTGTGTGTACATTTCACTACCAAACTACTTTGTCAATTTTTAGTCTATAGATTCGAGATTTGACATAAGAGCTATAGAGATTTCAGAAAACCTTTCTTTTTTTGATCTTTGGCCAGACATTTACCTATCAAGGGCACAAAGTTCAACGATGTGACCTTTGTAAATTCTACCAAACTCATCAATCAAACTCAGTTTTTTGGCCGAAGAGTTTGCTGCTAAGGGGTAAAAATACGAGAGATTTTACATTTGCAGTCTCTAGCAAACTATTCAGCTCTTTTTGTCGAAAGGGTAGTAAGACATACAGCAACATCTTTAATTAGTTTTTTTTTTGGCAGAAAGTTTGCTGCCGAGAGGGCAAAATTGAAATTTATAGCCTCTACCAAACTCCTCCGCCCATTTTGAGTCAATTTGCTTATTGAAAAAAATAAAAAAGAAAAAATAACTGGATTCGAGATGAAATAACCTGAAAAGGGTTGATATGCCGTAAAACAAAAACAACCAACCAACCAACAGGACTCTTAGAAACAAACATGTATTCACGTGTATTACAGGCAAGGCAGGTTGAGTAATACCATTCCTCAACTGTTGGGTGTTTTTTGCACACGACCTGTTTTGCCACGTACCAAACTCTGACTCTGGGCACCGGTACTCGTTACCGGACGTGACATCACCAGAGGAAGTGACGTCATGAGACAGTCCATTAATCCCATGGAGAGGCGTCTCTAACAGAAAGTAAAGGACTAGTTGTTGGAGAGTAACGAGTTGAAGGGTCGACGTTCCTTTGAGCCAGCATAGTAACCTATTTTCTTCTTATTCGTTTGGTTTTATTTAAAAAAATTTTTTTTTTTAATCCAACAAACATTTTTTGACACGCTCAATTATCCATTTCCCTTCCTTCTTTTCTTCTTTCTCCTTCTCTATTCTTGTCTTATCTTTATCTCTTCTCTTCTCTATATAAATAAAATGAACTCATTTTTTCCCGTCTGATTTTGACCTTAATAGGATTAAAAATCAAGATATTTCATGCAAATATAATATGCACAAACGGCAGAACAATATCTGAGGTGTGTTATAGGCTTATTATTTCTCAAATTCCTCGATAATCTTAGATTTCTATACTTTTTCTGCTGAGAAGTCACGGCCAAAATCGGTTAAGATCAATGGAAGTGGTAAAATATTTTCTCTCTAATAAATTCCTCCTCCCCCTGCCACCACTTAACACCGTTTGGGGATCGTTCACAAGGAACAGTTGAGAAGAGAACACCGGTTTGGCTTCGTAGTTCTTTCATGTGAAGTTATTTAAAATCACTAAACTAAGCTGCAGTGCTCTGTGGCGTAGTGGTTAGCGTGCTGGACAATTCACATTATATTTTCACGTTCGCGCCGACCTACCGTAGTCGTTTTTTTTTTTTCTAAACAACTGGAATGGACTTTTCTTGGTGGCTGAACTGTTAACGTTGCAGATGTTTTTTTTTTGTTTTTTTTTCACACTTTATTTTCCTACTTTTACTCATGACTCCGGGCTTGATCCTTCCTACTTACCTACCATAACATTTTTTAAAACTCCCCCCCCCCGTCCCGGAAACAAACACTCGGGCAACGCCGGGTTTTTTTTTTTAAAACTTTTTTTCCTGTTAATATCATTCATTTCAGATTATATAAAAAAAAAATTGGAAAAAATTTTTTTTTCATAATTGTCATGTGGGGGTCCAGTTTTCAGATTAAAAAAAAAAAAATTGAAAAAAAAATTCTTTTCATAATTGTGAAGTGGGGGTTCAGTTTTCAATTATAACGTTGTACTAAATTGAACACGGACTTTGTGACCACAATGAAAAAAAAAATGGCAAATGTTGAGAGTACCCCCTCCTCTAAATTCCACAATTTTTACATTTTTTTTTTTTTTTTTTAACTTTTTTCCTGTTAATATCATTGATTTAAGATTATAAAAAAAAAAATTGGAAAAAAAATTTTTTTTTTTCATAATTGTCAAGTGGGGGTCCAGTTTTCAATTATAACGTTGTACTAAATTGGATACAAAATTTGTGACCACGACGAATAGATAGATACATTACTAGTTCTTATTCTTTTGTTCGTATTCATTTTCACCTCATCAACTCCATAATTGTCAACTTTTGTAAATGTTTTTGTGGCGAGGAGAGTGAGGGTTGCTGGCCCAACGCCCAACCTTCCCAGAAGGTACATACAGCGCCTAGCCTTCCTAAATGGTCACCCATCTGGTACTGGCCAAGCTCAACGTAGCTTAACTTTGGTGATCTGGGAAGAACCGGTGTGTCAACTTGATTGTGCCGTAGATAAGACCTCTGTGGGCCGAATTAAAGACTTTGGCGGGCTGGATCCGGCTTGCAGGCCGTAGTTTGGAGACTCCTGCCCTAAGTTGATTTTGTTCAAAATTGGACTGCCCCTTCTTTAATCAAATTTTTCGATTAACGATTTTCTATATTTATCAGAGGCATTCCGGTACAAAAGCTGGCAGACGTTGTCGAGATTTCACCCCCCCCCCCCACTTCTAAATTCCACAATTTTCACTTTTTACTTTTTTTCTGTTAATATCATCGACAACAGACTTAAGTGTCAGATTATAAAAAAAATTTTTTTTTTCAAAACTTTGATGTGGGGGTTCAGTTTTCAGATTATGAAAAAAAAAAAAAAAATTGAAAAAAAAATTCTTTTCATAATTGTGAAATGGGGGTTCAGTTTTTAATTATAATGTTGTACTAAATTGAACGCCGACTTTGTGACCACGATGAATAGATAGATACATAGATAGATGAGAGAGAGAGGTAGATACGTAGATGAGAGACAGAGAGATAGATACATATACATAGATAGAGAGAGTGAGAGAGAGAGAGAGAGAGAGGTAGATACATATACATAGATGAGAGAGAGAGAGAGAGAGAGGTAGATACATATACACAGATGAGAGAGAGAGAGAGGTAGATACATATATATAGATGAGAGAGAGAGAGAGGCAGATACATATACATAGATAAGAGAGAGAGAGAGAGAGAGGTAGATACATATACATAGATGAGAGAGAGAGGTAGATACATAGATGAGAGAGAGAGAGAGAGAGAGAGGTAGATACATAGATGAGAGAGAGAGAGAGAGGTAGATACATAGATGAGAGAGAGAGAGGTAGATACATATACATAGATGAGAGAGAGAGAGAGAGAGAGGTAGATACATAGATGAGAGAGAGAGAGGTAGATACATATACATAGATGAGAGAGAGAGAGAGAGAGAGGTAGATACATAGATGAGAGAGAGAGAGGTAGATACATACATGAGAGTGGGAGGAGGAAGAGCAGGGGGTAAAGAAATGTTCATTTTTTTTTAACCCCCTCCGTTCTAACATTTACCTTCCGGTCACATCAGAGAGTTGCCATTTTTGTTTTTCATCGTGGTCACAAATTTCGTGTTCAATTTAGCGCAATTAATTGAAAACTGAATCCCAAACGTATAAAATTATGAAAATTTTTTTATTTCAATTTTTTTTTATAATCTAAAACTTAAGTCTGTAAACGATGATATTAACAGAAAAAAAGTTTTTAAAAAAATTTCTTTTTTAAAGTGAATATTGTTGAATTTAGAGACTGGTGGGAGGGGGCACTCTCAACAATGTCCGCCCAGTGTTGGTCATCCATGCCTTTCTTTAAATTCGTCTGGCGTTACTTCCGCCGAATGGTTTTGTAGACAGAGATGTGCCAATCTTCATCAAAGCCTATTAAGGCGGACGTTGTCGAGACTGTAAGGGACTAGGATATATAAATCCCAATCCCATTACAAAAGAATAATGAAACGAATGGAATTGAAGGAAACAAAGACTCAATTGATGGATAAGATAAACGTGTCGTTTATTTACTGTTGAAAGAATGTTTTAGATATAGCACGTGTTCATGTCCGCGCGAGTGTAACCAATGTTCGTTGCGGGACTGGTGTTGTGGAAAGAATAGGAAATGTGTGTTCATCTCAAGTTCCGGTCACTATCGTTTGTTCGCGCGTGGGAAGAGAAATGAGTGTTGTAGTGGAAATTAGAATGATAGTCCAGCGTGTAGACAAAGAAGAGAATGGAGAGTTGACGTCAGTTAGTAGTCAGCTACGCGAAAGTGTTCTCAGGGACCAGTAGTAGATAGAGAAAGAGTGTGAATGTGTACCTACGGTCTGTTAGCTCGTGCTCCATACATAGTAGTAAGTGGGCGTGACGCAGGCGGTCGGTCCGAAGACCGACCGGCTCGAAAGCTCGGCCTAAAAGAAAGAGCCGCTTGTTGCTCTCTTTTTTATACTCGTTTCCGGAGTGTCTTTTGCGTATGTGTATATTTCCTTTGAAAGCGGAAGTGACGTCGTCTATGTGTGCATTCGTGTGCGCGTGTGTGAGTACATGTATGTGCGTTAGCGTGTGTGTGTATATATACACGTGAATGTGAGTGTATGTAAGCGAACGTGAGTATATGTATGTTTGTGTGCGCGTATGTATATGACATAGCTTGAAATGTGAATGTGTGTTTTTGTGTGAGACTTGAAAAAGGCTCGCACAAGACTGCCTTCCCCTCCCCCTTCTAAATTCCATAATTTTCACATTTTTTTTTCTTTTTAATAACATTAATTGCAGACTTAAGTTTCAGATAAAAAAAAAAAAAAAATTCTAAATTCCAAAATGTTCACTTTTTTTAAAAACTTGTTAATATCACCAAATACAGACATAAGTTTCAGATTATAAAAAAAATTGAAAAAAAAAATTTTTTTTTACATAAATTTTCACGTGGGGGTTCAGTTTTCAATTATAACGTTGTGCTAAATTGAACACGAACTTTGTGACCACTCTTTATCTGTGCCTAAACCTAAACGTAGATTCCATGAACAAAGCTTTTTTCTTAGAACTGCACGCCTGTGGAATTGTCTTCCGTTTTCCTGCTTTCCGGCTGACTACAATATGGTTGTGCTCAAGTCTAACGTAAATAAGTTCTTGATGAGCCGTTCCATATAAGTTATCTAATTTAACAAATTTTCATTACTAATGATTATTATATTGTCCAATTTCTACTGTACACTCTTTAACCCTTATCCTTGAGTGGCCTCTTGGCCTTGATAATGAGTTGATACCTAAAAAAAAAAAAAAGAAAAAGTCCAATGTGAACAAGTTCTAATTGAATCGTCCCCCTAAGTAATCCAAGTTTCAAAATTCCCACTGTTTACTATGCTAAAATCACAATGACTAATGTACACCTATTAACCCTTATCCTGGAGTGGCCTCTGGGCCTTGATAAGTGGTGACACCCTTGTAAAAAAAAAAAAAAAAAAAAAAAAAAAAGACCACGATGAAAAAAAAATAGCAACTCTCGTCGTCCATGTAGAGGCCAGAAAGGAGTTATCTCCCTTTCGCTCGGACTTTGCATAAGTGGAGTTATCCCCCTTATTTGTTTACACTCGTTCACGGCGACACGCTGTCGGATTAGAAAACCAGCTTGCTTAAAACGCAAACCTTACAGTCCATGTGTGCATTCGTGTGCGCGTACATTTATGGGTATTATTATACAAACACCGTGACAGCGTTAGGGTTAGGATTAGGGTTAGGGTTAGGGTTTAGGGTTAGGGTTTAGGGTTAGGGGTTAGGGGTAGGGTTAATTCGCTGTCACGGTGTTTGTATAGTTTTACCCATTTATGTGCGTTAGCGTGTGTGTATATATACACGTGAATGTGAGTGTATGTAAGCGAACGTGAGTATATGTACGTGTGTGGACGTGGGCGCGTATGTTTGTGTGCGCGTATGTATATGACATAGCTTGAAATGTGAAGGTGTGTTTTTGTGCGAGACTAGAAAAGGCTCGCACAAGACTGCCTTTCCCCTCCCCCTTCTAAATTCCACAATTTTCACATTTTTTTATCTTTTTAATAGCATTAATTGCAGACTTAAGTTTCAGATAAAAAAAAAAAAAATTTTTTTTCATAATTTTCACGTGGGGGTTCAGTTTTCAATTATAACGGTGTAATCGATGATATTAACAGAAAAAAGTAAAAAAAGTAAAAAAAAGAAAAAAGTGAAAATTGTGGAATTTAGGGAAGCGGGGTGCGGGGTGGGGGTCACAAATAAAATATTTGTTTATTTTCCTAATATTGTGTTGTGATTTGGCTTGTTGAAAAAATAATAAAAATTTAAATTTTCGGATTTTATTTCAGCCTTAGGGTCTAATAATGTGTTGGTGGACAGTGTCAATAGTGCCCCCCTCCATTCTAAATTCCAAAATTTTCACTTTTTTTTTAAACTTGTTAATATCACCGAATACAGACATAAGTTTCAGATTATAAAAAAAATTGAAAAAAAAAAATTTTTTTTTTACATAAATTTTCACGTGGGTGTTCAGTTTTCAATTATAACGGTGTGCTAAATTGAACACGAACTTTGTGACCACGATGAAAAAAAAAATAGCAACTCTCTACCTCTCGGAAGGTAGGGGGTTAAAACGGAGAAGTTAAGAAAAGGAAGATTTCTTTACTCCCCTCTCTTTCCTCCTCCCTCTCATCTATGTATATACCGTTCTCTCTCTCATCTATCTATGTATCTATCTATTCATCGTGGTCACAAAATCCGTGTTCAATTTACTACAGCGTTCTAATTGAAAACTGAACCCCCACGTGAAAAGTTAGGAATTTTTTTTTTTTTTATATAATCTGAAACTCAAGTTTGTAATAGATTATATTAACAGAAAAAAGTAAAAAAAAAAAAAAAAGAAAAAAGTGAAAATTGTGGAATTTAGGGAAGCAGGGTGCGGGGTCGGGGTCACTCTTGACAACATCCGTCAATGTGTTTTATATAAAAATAAATAATTTTTATAAATTTTTGTCTGTCAAATAATTTATGCCGTTGAAATACACATGGTCACAAAGTTTGTGTTCAAACTGAACCCCTGCGTGAAAAGTTAGGACATTTTATTTTTATTTTTTTTATATAATCTGAAAATTAAGTCTGTAATCGATAATATTATCAGAAAAAAGTAAAAAATTAAAAAAAAAGTGAAAATTGTGGAATCTAGGGGAGCGGGGTGGGGGCGGGGGGGGGTTAGGGTTAGATTGCAAACTTAAGTTTCAGATTGTAAAAAAAAAAAAAAAGATTTGTTTTTCATAATTTTCACGTGGGGGTTCAATTTTCAATTATAACGTTGTACTAAATTGGTCATATCAAAGAGTTGTGGTGGAATCAAAAGCGCGCATTTTGATTTTGATATAAAAAAAATTAAAAGAAACCATAAAGCAAGGTATCTCCGTTGTATAGAAGAGTTTTCAATAGGAAGCTGGCATCAATTGTGATGCATGGCTCTCGTCTGGGTGAGGCCCT
>NC_136527.1:135808340-135938340 GCF_053919585.1 Euprymna scolopes
GGATCGATAGAAAGATCCCACCATTTTAGTTTCAACTTTTCAGAAAGTTTTATAAAAATCAGAGGCATGAATTTTGTTTTTAATAAGCACAAGTGTCAATTTTAACAATTTTAATCTGGATGGTTGTCTTCGAGTCTAACGTAAATAAGTTCTTGATGAGCCGTTCCATATAAGTTATCAAATTTACCAAATTTTCATTACTAATTATTATTATATTGTCCAATTTCTACTGTACACTCTTTAACCCTTATCCTTGAGTGGCCTCTTGGCCTTGATAATGTGTTGATACCTATGAAAAAAAAAAAAAGAAAAAGTCCAATGTGAACAAGTTCTAATTGAATCGTCCCCCTAAGTAATCCAAGTTACAAAATTCCCACTGTTTAATATGCTAAAATCACAATGACTAATGTATACCTATTAACCCTTATCCTCGAGTGGCCTCTGGGCTTTGATAAGTGGTGACACCCATGTAAAAAAAAAAAAAGAAAAAAAGGGCCCCTTAGGGGAGCAACCGGCGTTTTCCCGGAAAATCCGTTCTGTTACTTTTTTACTCATATCATGTTTAATGTTTGTGCAAACTTTCAAAACTTTGCACAAAGCGTAGTTATTGAGAAAAGTGGACGGATGAATGGACAAGGGTGAATTTACAGGTCCACCTTTTTGTCGGGACCAATAATTCTAACCAGCTCTTAGCCTGAAAGTAATTTTTGGTACTGAATGATTTAGGTTATTTTAATGAATCTGAATCTCGAAACCAGGAGCATTCGGATTGACAAGGAACACTAAGTTTGGTATAACTATAATTTAGTTGAGAAAAATAAAGTTTGTCATTTCAAAATTTCTGAACTGAAAGCTGAGTTATTTTGGGCGAGAAACGTAAACATTATTTAGTTTCATTCAATAATTACAAGAAACCCTCCCTACCACCCATAGCAATGGCCAACGACTCTTTATCTGAGAGTCAATCTTTCAAACTCCTTGGCCTAACGTTCACAGGAAACATGAGTTGGAACAATTACATTGAAGGCATTGCCAGGGCCGCTGCAAGAAAGGTAGGCTCTCTCTACCGTGCTAGAAAACTACTAACACCCGAAAGTATCCTGTACCTCTATAAGGCCACCATTCGCCCATGTATGGAGTATTGCTGCCACATCTGGGCTGGTGCATCTGCTACTAGTCTCTCGCTCCTTGACAAGGTTTAAAAGAGAGCCGCAAACCTGATAGGCCCTGAACTGGCATCTAAGCTTCAGCCTCTGTCCCATCGACGAAATGTTGCATCTCTCTGCCTTTTCTACAAGTATTTTAGTGGTGAATGCTCTGACGAACTGCAATCACTTGTGCCCCCACGATGTGAGCACCCTCGACAAACCCGACAGGCTGCTAAATCCCACCCCCACACTGTAGAGATCCCTAGATGTAAAAGATCTTTTTACTCCAATAGTTTCTTCCCCAGAACCGCAAGACTCTGGAATTCCATTCCAGGTCCCTGCTTCCCCAACAGTACTGACGTGCAGAAGTTCAAGTGTAACGTGAATCGACACCTTGCTGCCCAAATCCCTACATAGTACCCCAGTAGTTGCTGCCCCTGATAGTAGCCCCCTACACCAAAGTGGCAATGTGCCTTGTTTGGGGTGAAAATGTAATAAAAAAAAAAAAAAAAAAAAACACAGGTGTTTAACTTATAAACGTTTTAATGTTTGATCTTTAAATATTTGTAATACGAAATATTTACTAAGTAAGACTAAATAATTATTATTATATATCCCTGCTTTTTATTTCAAATAGTAATTTTACTAGCAGATACATGTTTTCTCTTTTTTTTTTTTTTTTTTTTTGAGAATAGATCAGGGGATTTCAGTACTTACAAAGTTGGTCTCGAGTATTGACGGAGAATCCTGAGTATTGACGTAAAAGCTCGTTAGACAAACTTCAGTTCTTATCCACAATCCAACCTAATAATAATAATAATAATAATAATAAAAATAATAATAATAATAATAATAAAAATAATAATAATAAAAATAATAATAATAATAATAATAATAAAAATAATAATAATAATAAAAATAATAATAATAATAAAAATAATAATAATAAAATTATAATAATAATAATAAAAATAATAATAAAAATAATAATAATAATATAATAATAATAATAATAATAATAAAAATAATAATAATAATAATAAAAATAATAATAATAATAAAAATAATAATAATAATAAAAATAATAATAATAACAATAATAATAATAATAATAATAATAAAAATAATAATAATAATAATAATAATAAAAATAATAATAATAATAATAATAATAATAAAAATAATAATAATAATAATAATAAAAATAATAATAATAATAATAATAATAAAAATAATAATAATAATATAATAATAATAATAATAATAATAATAATAATAATAAAAATAATAATAATAACAAAAATAATAATAATAACAATAATAATAATAATAATAATAAAAATAATAATAATAATAATAATAATAATAATAATAATAATAATAATATAATAATAATATAATAATAATAATAATAATTAAAATAATAATAATAATAATAAAAATAATAATAATAATAAAAATAATAATAATAATAATAAAAATAATAATAATAACAATAATAAAAATAATAATAAAAATAATAATAATAATAAAAATAATAATAATAAAAATAATAAAAATAATAATAATAATAATATCTTTGTGATGTATGTACTCGTCACGAGACGGAAATGTCATATTCCAAAATTCACGTAAATTGATCGAGTAGGTTTATTTATATAAAGAAAATAATTTTTAAACGACTTACTGTAAAATCGGTAGCATTACAAGGCAGATCTCGTAAGTTTAAATTATTGTGAACTTATCTGCTTCTTTTTTTTTTTTTTTTTTCAAGATAGCGATGCGAAACAGTCCCTTTATGCTTATAAATAAACTTTGATTTCTTAATTAAAAATAAGACTACTTGGTTAATTTATGTGATTTTTGAAATATGACGTCGTCGTTCCATGACGGGTGCGCACATCATAAAGATTGTTTTGGGTAGTTAGATGAAGAGTAAATGGAATTCTATAAGAGGAGACTTATTATCGGGATAATATAAAGCTGAGTTATTTTGGGCGAGAAATGTAAACATTATTTGCAACCACAGGTGTTTAACTTATAAGCGTTTTAATGTTTGATCTTTAAATATTTGTAATACAAAATATTTACTAAGTAAGACTAAATAATTACTATAAACAAATAAACATTTAAAAACTAATCATCTTATTTAAGTTTTATCCAATCATTTTATTGCAATACAACAAATGCTGATGATGTCAACGTTTATGTAATTGACTGATTATTTTGTACCAACTTTTTTATGCCTTTTTGAATATTCTCTGTTATATGCTTAGTTTAAGAATGATAGATTTATCCAGAGACTATAAACATAACTATAAACTTCATTATCTATATAAAAGCCAAGTACGTCCAAGGATGGAATACTGTTGCCATATCTGGGCAGGAGCTGCTAAAAACAGTAGGTTTATTTATATAAAGAAAATAATTTTTAAACGATTTACTGTAAAATCGGTAGCATTACAAGGCAGATCTCGTAAGTTTAAATTATTGTGAACTTATCTGCTTCTTTTTTTTTTTTCAAGTTAGCGATGCGAAACAGTCCCTTTATGCTTATAAATAAACTTTGATTTCTTAATTAAAAATAAGACTACTTGGTTAATTTATGTGATTTTTGAAATATGACGTCGTCGTTCCAGTAAAATAATGACCCACTTTAATCATTTCTGATGTATATCCTGTTGTTAAAATAATTTTGAATAATCTTCCAATAGGTTCTAATGCGATCTTTCCCCTTTTATCTTTTTTTCTTTTTATCCTCTTTTTTTAGAGAGCTCGCAATTTTTATAATCTTTTTATATTTTTACTTTTTTTCTTTTTTTTTCCCCCCAATTTTTTTCTAATCTTTCCCATTTTTCTTTTTGTCGTCAAGAGGTTCTGGGTCACCTGAGGAAGTCTCTTTGACTGAAATAGATGGCTATTTGTAGCGAGCATATGTAACTGTTTATAAGCTTAGTTTAAGAATGATAGATTTATCCAGAGACTATAAACATAACTATAAACTTCATTATCTACAGGGTGGCCGAAAAGTCCCAGGACACTATACATGTATTTTTAATAAAACACAGTATTTTTTAATGAAACACACAGAAAACATATATATTCAACAAAAAAAGAGAACTTTATTAGAAACAAAGCAGAAAACAACTAGAGTAATTTAGTGGTCTAGGGGATCAGTATGTTGGCCCTCGTTGTTCTTGCACAATTCCATTCACCTCCAGGTTCTTTGTGCCATTTTTTTTAGAGAATTCCTTGATACGCTAGCTAAAGCTGCAATAATCGCATGCTTTAGCTGATCAATGGTTTCGTATCTAATACCAGAAACTTGACCTTTAATTAAACCCCATAATGAGTTGTCTGGAAGTGTCAAGTCGGGGCTTCGTGGTGGCCAAACAAAAGAATTTGATCCGCACCCAATCCATCGATCAGGAAACTCTGCATTTAGCAGCGCTCTCACAGGAAGTGCATAATGTGCAGGTGCACCATCTTGCTGTAGCTCCTCAACAGTAAATACACTGATGTCAGTGATAACCTGAAAAAATAAATGAAATAAATTGTTTTAACAACATTAGAATATTAAAATCAATCATATTTAACAGCATTAAAATATTAAAAATAGAGTGTCCTGGGACTTTTCGGCCAGTGTCCTGGGACTTTTCGGCCACCCTGTATATAAAAGCCAAGTACGTCCAAGGATGGAATACTGTTACCATATCTGGGCAGGAGCTGCTAAAAAAAGCCTATCCTGCCTTGACAGAGTACAAAATAGACTTCATGGCTTAGTGGGGGATGCCCTTTTCTCTACCCTGCAACCTCTCTCCCACAGAAGAGACGTTGCGAGCCTATCCTTGTTTTATCGTTATTTCCATGGCAGGTGCTTGTCTGAACTCCAATCTCTGGTCCCCCTCGCCAATCTTTCACGAAAAACACCCGTCTAGCTGAATCCACTGTGAAAAATTTCCCCCACTCTATATCTGTGCCTAAATCAAAATGCGGATTCCATGGACAAAGCTTCTTTCTTAGAACTGCACGCCTGTGGAACTCTGTTCCGTCTGCCTGCTTCCCTCCAGACTACAACTTGGATGTCTTCAAGTCCAATGTTAACAAATTCCTAATGAACCGCCCTCTTAAGTAAACACTTCATCAAATCTCCACACTAACGTAATGTACTTGCAATAACCCTCATCCCTGAGTGGCTTCCGGCCCTTGATAAGTGATCACAGTGTAAAAAAAAAAAAAAAAAAAAAAACTGCATTTAACACATTATTTGGTAGTGATCTGTGGCAGTTATGGCCTCAGAAGCATGATGTGTATTTCTGTAACATACTTTTGCTAATATTCATTTTCGCCTCATCAACTCGTGGCGGAAGCAAAAGCGCACATTTTGATTTTGATATAAAAAATTAAAAGAAATCATAAAGCATCCCCGAGTGGCTTCCGGGCCTTGATAATTGGTGACCTCCATGTAAAAAAAAAAAAAATCTCTGTTGTATAGAAATGATACTGATTTAATGAAAACAAATCTTAAGAAATACTTGGAAACAATTCCTGGAAGACCATTTTTTTATATTTTCATATAAACTCCATGTTCAATTGATTATTAGTTTAGATATATGTATTATTTCTTGGTTATTTTCAGATGTGACAAGCAAACACAGACAAGGGACACTTTTGAGGCTGCAAAGATGTCCGACGAAAAAACACCAAACACTTTTGAGGCTGCGAAGATGTCCGACGAAAGACCACCAAACACTTTTGAGGCCACTAAAATGTCCGACGAAAGATCACCAAACAATTTTGAGGCCATGAAGATGTCCGACAAAAAACTACTGAACATTTTTGAAGCTGCGAAGATGTCCGACGAAAGACCACCAAACACTTTTGAGGCTGCAAAGATGTCCGACAAAAGACCACTAAACACTTTTGAGACTACGAAGATGTCCGACGAAAAAACACCAAGCACTTTTGAGGCTGCAAAGATGTCTGCCGAAAGACCACCAAACACTTTTGAGACTACGAAGATGTCCGACGAAAAAACACCAAGCACTTTTGAGGCTGCAAAGATGTCCGACGAAAAAACACCAAGCACTTTTGAGGCCGCGAAGATGTCCGACGAAAGACCACTGAACAATTTTGAGGCCATGAAGATGTCCGACGAAAAACTACCGAACATTTTTGAGGCTGCGAAGATGTCCGATGAAAGATCACCGAACACTTTTGAGGTCACGAAGATGTCCGACGAAAAAACACCATGCACTTTTGAGGCCGCGAAGATGTCCGACAAAAGACAACAAAATGCTTTTGAGGCTGCGAAGATGTCTGATGGAAAGCCACCGAACACTTTGCGGAAATCGTTTCCGTGTGACATTTGTGGAGGTGTGTTTTCTTACAAGTCAAACTTAAAAACCCACATCAGGACACACACTGGAGAAAAACCATATCCTTGTGAGATTTGCGGATCAAACTTTTCACGGATCTCTCATCTAAAACGTCATCTTCAAGGGCACAGTGGGCAGAAGCCTTACTCGTGCAGCATATGCAACTCGGTATTCATCGAGAAATTCTCGCTAAAGATACACATGCGAAACCATACTGGGGAGAAACCGTTTGTCTGCGGAATTTGTTCGTTTGCCTTCTCGAACACGTCAGCATTTAATAAGCACGTTAAACGACATGCGGGGAAGAAACCGCTGCCGTGTAATTTTTGCAGCTCGTCATTTTCCGACAGCTCCGATCTGAAAAAACATGTCCGAATACACACTGGCGAAAAGCCATTTAAGTGCGACATTTGTGATGCAGCTTTTAGTCAGAGTTCAGGCTTAAAATACCACATTAATACACATACGAAACAGCTACGCTTAAGGGGTCAGTTAGAGTAAACCCGGACTAAATTCAGTCCGAGCTTGAAATACCACATGAATGTGCGTACAAAACAACTATGTTTAAGGGGGGCAGTTAGAATCTTAAAAAAGATCTCTCTGTTGGAATCTCCAGATTAAAAAATAAATAAAAATCTGACATAGTTATATGGAATAAGTCAGAGAGAGTAGCAACTTTGGTTGAAGTAAGTCAGCACCAACCCTATTCAGGGTTAACCGGCTTCCTCTGAAGGAGGAAGTTTCATGGGAGTATGAAATTCACAAGCGGTCCCCAGTTGCATGTATATCCCCGTTAGGGGAGATGACGACGTTAGATTTTTGCAGCTTTTTGCAGGGAGGTGTCGACGTCCTCCTACATACAGCACTTGGTCTTCCCAAATTGGTCACCCATTTTAGTAATGCCCAGGCTCAACGTTGCTTAATGTCGGTGATCTGACGGGAACCAGTGTGTCAACGTGATTATGCCATATATTAAGCCTGACATAGTGATATAGGACAGGAAAGAGAAAGTAGCAACCCTAGTTGAAGTCAGCGCCCCTAATGATGCTGGCCTTAACAGAGCAGAGAGGGAGAAAATAACAAAAGACCAACGAAGTCATTATAGGAGCAACCAAGCTAATGAAAAAGAATTTCAAAAACTATCTGGCGAATATACCCCGTGAACCAAGTGCAAAAGAAATACAAACAATTGCACTTAAAGGGACAGTTAGAATCCTTAAAAAGATATCTCGGTTGGAGTAACGAAACTGCTAGGAGAACGTTTAGCATCCAGTAGAATGCTCCATCCCCAACAAAAACTATCTGGCGAATATACCCCGTGAACCAAGTTGCAACGAAATATAAATAACAAAAAAAATAACAAAATAGTGGAATGGGGACATAAATGAATTGTCACATTCAATGCTGCTAAGACTAAACTTGTTTTCTTCAATAATTACAAGAAACTTTCTCTACCACCAATAGCAATGGCCAAAGATACATTACCTGAAAGTACTTCCTTTAAACTCCTCGGCCTTACGTTCACAGGGAACATGAGTTGGAACAGATACATTGAGAGCATTGCCAAGGCTGCTGTGAAGAAAGTGGGCTGTATTTATTTGCTTCCCCACTGAGCAAATTAGGCATAAGGCCGTTTTTTAATGTGGAGAGAGAGAGGGGGAAGGGGACGGGAAAAGGGGACCGGCTCCCGAGAGGTGGGAAATTGGACTGGATAGTGATTTGCCAGCTGGCCCAAGTAGGGTTGCCCCTACATGGAGCCGAGGATTGCCACAACAACATGAAAATAAACTGAAATCTTAAGAAGATATCAATCATGCCAGTCATTATAGGAGCAACCAAGCTAATGAACAAGAATTTCAAAAACTATCTGGTGAATATACCCCGTGAACCAAGTGCAAGAGAAATGCAAACAATAACACTTTAAAGGGATGATTAGAATCTTAAAAAGATCTCTAGGTTGCAGAAACTAAACTAATGGGAGAACGTTTGGCATCCAGTAGAATGCCCCATCAGTGTTTGAGAGATAAAGAACTTTAACGGAACATTCGAATATCTATGTATCTCATATTGACTTCAAGTGTTAACCCCAGGTTGTGGGCCCCTTGATTTCTGAGAACTTCGACTGAAGTAAAATCAAACAAAAAAGACTGAGTCAGAGAGAGTAGCAACCCTGGTTGAAGTAAGTGTTCCTAATGATGGAGGTCTGAACAGAGCTGAAAGGGAGAAACAGACCAAATACCAAGGTCTCATGTATGATATGAAAAGAAATTGGAATCTTCAGGAGATATCAATCATACCAGTTATCATAGGTGCCACGGGGCTTATGAAGAAGAACCTGAAGTCCTACCTAACTAATATTCCTGGTGAACCAAGCGCAAAAGAGATCCAGACAATTGCACTTAAGGGAACAACGAGGATACTAAAAAGAGCTCTCGGTTGGTTTCAATAAAAAATATGGCTGGTTTGGCTGCCCTATACCCAGTGTTACAATCTTCAAAGGAAGAAAATTAAAAACCTGACATAGTTATATGGAATAAGTCAGAGAGAGTTGCAAGGAAGATACAGACCAAATATTGAGAGACGGAAAAATCGGGTATAGCCAACGATGTCTGGATGGAGAGGGGGGACCATCGCCCCCTATGGGATGAAGTAAAAATAATAAACAGAGAGACCCACTGGAAAGTGAGAAAACTTAAAGAAACAGCTCACATGCTCGGACATAACAACCTACTGAGCAAACCAAGCATAGAGCTGAATGCAATTTGGACACCTCTGATAGAGAGAGAAAACCTTGAATAACAACCTAGGTTTAACATTAACAAAAACCAACTAAGAATTATCCTAGTGACATATGGCCAAGTGGTCCTAGACGTTGTATCAAAGTTTACAGTTACCCAAAGGTGCTGAGTTCAATCCTGAACGAAGGCAGTGAAAAGTAACATTCAAAACAGAGAATCAGCAACTATGTTCCAAAGCCTAGCTGGAGTCCGAACACGGTACCTCCATAATAATAATAAAGGGTTGGGTTCGAGACTTCTAACAAACGGTTCCCCAGTTCGATACAAAACATCTGACGAAGGCCGGAGGGCAAAACGGCCGAAACGTTGTGACAATAACAACCAAGATGAGGAAGTCAGTTCGACAATCTCAATCAATGAAAACACCTCATCTCAAAAATACAGACAATTACTATACCATATCATGTATAAGAAACCAGTGTCTTATAGGTGCCATAGAAGAAGAACCTGAAGTCCAACCTAAAAAAAAAGATCTCTCTGTTGGAATCTCCAGATTAAAAATAAATAAAAACCTGACATAGTTATATGTCAGAGAGAGAGTTGCAACCCTGGTTGAAGTTAGTGTCCCTAATGATGGAGGTCTGAACAGAGCTGAAAGGAAGAAACAGACCAAGGTCTGAATACAAAAAGCCATTTGTGATGCAGCTTTTAGTCAGAGTTCAAATCTCTCTGTTCGAATCTCCAGATTAAATATTTTCTGACAGCTCCAATCTAAAAAAACACACCCGAACTAGCAAATCCTATTAAGGGGACAGTTAGAATCTTATAAAGATCTCTCAGTTGGAATCTCTGGAATAGCTTGTGTATGTAGGATTGCCCATCCACGATTAAGCAAAAAGATAAGAAAAGATGTGAGGTTTGTGGATTTGATTTTTCATCAGTTACTTTGAATACCTGCTGGAGAGAACTTGAATGCCTATTGGAGAGACCTTGAATGTCTGCTAGACACTAGCCTTGTGTTTATGGCATCTCTGTACTTTTCCCTATAATATGGGCTAACATACAGAGTTCAGGCTTAAAATCCACGATTAAATATCGGGACCTAAATAAACTGAAAGAAATAAACATGATACCGGTTGTGATAGGAGCAACTGACTTAATAAAAAATATTCTTCAGAAATACTTAGAAGCAATCCCTGGAAGACCAAGCTGTAACGAAATACAAATAGCAGCCATAAAGGGAACAGCTATGGGATGTCTTAAAACTTACTGAAGAAAAATAAATTGTGAAAAGCCATTTAAGTGCAATATTTTTTATGCTGCTTTTAGTCAGATTTCAGGCTTAAAAGATCTCTCGGTTGGAATCTCACGCAAAGTAGGAAATCAACCTGAAAGAACAGTTGGAAATGACTTATATACCATAGATTACTAATATTCCTGGTGAACCAAGTGCAAAAGAGATTCAGACAATTGCACTTAAGGGAACAACGAGGATACTAAAAAAGAGCTCTCGGTTGGTTTCAATAAAAAGCAGGGCAATGTTGGCAGCTGGTTTGGCTGCCCCATACCCAGCATTACAATCTTCAAAGTGAAAAAAAGTGAAAAGCTATTTTGAGTGCGACATTTGTGACACTGCTTTTAGTCAGAGTTCAGGCTTAAAATACCACATGAATACACATACGAAACAGGTACGCTTAAGGGGTCAGTTACAGTCTTAAACAGATCTCTCATCCCATCCCAGGCTAAACAAAAAGATGAGAAAAAAGAAGAAAGCTAATTGATGTGATGTTTGAATGCCTACTGGAGAGAACTTAATTACCTACTAGACACTATCCTTGTATTTAAGGTATCTCTGTACTTTTCCCGGTAAAATCCATTGAAAGCGGTCGGTGGTTCTATGAGAAAATAAAGCTGTGTACGCATTATAAATGTTTCTTTTCTGTGTCGTATGTTATACATAAGTACATTAGGGGTCATTTTGAGTTAAAAGTTTATTTACTGCACCCATCTGGACTAGAGAAAATCATGATTTAAATGTGTGTATCTCGTCTAAATAACTAACGATAATTCTCTGATATGGCCGACCAGACGGGTGATCAAAAAGTCAGATCGAGCGTACCGCGTACCGGAAAACGAAATGAGACTAACGAAATGAGCCAAATCGAAATTGAATTTTATTTACGTTTGAATAAAAAACAGTCGAGTTATTTTTTTTATTCAAGAACCCCCCCCCCCCAAAAAAAAACGGGGCAAAAAAAAAAAAAATTATCCACCAAGAAAATAAAACATAACAAATTAATCTGAAAAGCGCAAAGTTCAAGCACCCCCCCCAAAACAAAAATATATATATAATAAAATAAATAAATAAATAAAAAAAGGCCAATTGTCAATTTGGTCTCATTTCGTTTTCCGGTATGCTCGATCTGACTTTTTGATCACCCGTCTGGTCGGCCATATCAGAGAATTATCGTTAGTTATTTAGACGAGACATACACATTTAAATCATGATTTTCTCTAGTCCAGATGAGTGCAGTAAATAAACTTTTAACTCGAAATGACCCCTAATGTACTAATGTATAACGTAAGACACAGAAAAGAAACATTTATAATGCGTACACAGCTTTATTTTCTCATAGAACCACCGACCGCTTTCAATGGATTTTACCCTTTTCCCTATGAGTAAGCCTTGACTAAATTCAGTTCGAGCTTGAAACACCTCATAAAGCTGCATACAAAACAACTACGTTTAAGGGGACAGTTAGAATTTTAAAAAAAGATCTCTCGGTTGGAATCTCTGGGACACTATCCTTGTACACGAATGTTCAGGACAGCCTGACATGAGGAACATGAAGCTGAATACTCCACCAGACTGGATGAATTTTGTGGGTCGGCTTTTAGATTTCCTCAATATGGGCTAACACACAGAGTTCGGGCTTAAAATATCACACAAATACACATACGAAACAGCTATACTTAAGGGGACAGTTAGAATCTAAAAAAGATCTCTCGGCTGGAGTCGCTGGAATAGTTGTGCATGTAGGATTGCCCATCCACGATTAAATAAAAAGATAAAAGAAAAGAAGAAAGCATATCGATGTGAGGTTGGTGGATTTGATTTTTCAATCAGTTACCTTGAATGCCTACTGGAAAGAACTTGAATATCTACTAGACACGATCCTCTTGTTTAAAACATCTCTGTACTTTTCCCTACAAGGAAACCCTGACTAAATAAATAAATGCGCATACAGAAACAACTACTTTTATAGGGAATGTAGCACCTACTCCATGTGATAGAATCTTAAAAAGATCTCCCGGTTGGAGGTGCTGAAATAGCTGGTGTATGCTTGGATGCACAATCTTATTGGCAGATAGCCTTTACACTGTAGGTCACAACAAAGTATACACCAGACTGAATGAATTTTGTGACGTGGCTTTTAGTCAGAGTTTGGGCTTAAAATATCACATGAATGCTACTGGAGAGAACTTGAATGTCTACTAGACACTATCCTTGTACACGGATTGTCAGGAATACTTTCTCTTTACAAGTCAATGTAAGCTTCAGCCTCTGTCTTCTTCGACAAAATATAGCATCGCTCTGCCTGTTCTACAAGTACTTTAACGGAGAATGCTCCGACGAACTGCAAGCACTCGTACCCCCTCGACATAAATACCCTGACAAACCCGACAAGCAGCTAAATCCCACCCCTTCACAGTAGAGATCCCTAGATGTAAGAGAGCCTTCTACGCCAGTAGTTTCTTTCCCAGAACCGCTAGACTTTGGAATTCCCTTCTGGGTTCCTGCTTCCCCAACGGTACTGACATGCAGAAGTTCAAGTGTAATCTGAACCGACATCTTGCTGCCCAACTCCCCACATAGTACCCCTGTAGATTATTTCCCTGATAGTAGCCCCCTACATCAAAGTGGCAACGTGCCTTGTTTGGAGTGAAAATGTTATTAAAAATTTTTTTTTAAATTTTGACTAAAAATTCAAAATCACATTTTTTTTTTAGGGTCCAAGTAAGGTCTCTTCGGTATGGCTCATCTCTCAGTTGGAGTTTCTAGAATATCTGGTGTGTGTAGGGATGCCTATCCCCAGAATCTAGTCAGAGTTTGGGCTTATGTTTAAGGGGACAGTTAGAATCTTAAAAAAGATCTCTCGGTTGGAGTTGCTGGAATAGTTGTGCATGTACAATCTTCAATCCCAGATTAAATGAAGAGATAAAAAAAAGGAAGCATATCAATATGATGTCTGTGCATTTGATTTTTCAATCAGTTACTTTAAATGCCTACTGGAGAGAACTTGAATATCTACTAGACACGATCCTTGTGTTTAAGGCATCTTTGTACTTTTCCCTACAAGTAAACTCTAAATTCAGTTTAGGCTTGAAATACCACATAAATACACATACGATTCAACTACACTTAAAAGAACAGTTAGAATCTTAAAAAGATCTCCTGGTTGCTATGAGGATACTTTTCTGTACAAATAAATCCTGACTAAAAATTCAAAACACATTATTCAGCATCCAATTAAGGTCTCCTCGGTATGGCTCATCCACACTGGCTTTTATAGGGAATGTAGCACCTATTCCATATGATATTATTTCCAGTGACACCACGAAGCTGGATACTCCACCAGACTGGATTAATTTTGTGAGGCAGCTTTTATAAATTTCCTCAGTAAGGCGAACATAAAGTGGATTTCAGTCAGAGTTCGAGCTTCAAATACCACATAAATAATAAGAATCTGTTGTGTCTGCACAAATGATTAACAAGAACACGGAAAGTATAACAATAATATATTAGGCAGAAAAGTTATATACATATTTACATGTCTTCAGATATACTACAGCTGGAGATATTCTGGCAAGTGGCATCTTGCCTATTTGGCAGTCATTACAGAACTCAACCGGTATTGGTGATTGATACCTTTATATATCTCACTCACCCACCTATGTTAATTAGTGGGCGTCTCCACAACAATATATATATATATATATATATATATATATATATATACTCATGAACAGCATTAATTATGCTAGGAATTTTGTGGATGTATCCGAAGATCAGGTAAGATTAATTATGGCTTGTCGCAGATCCATCCTTTTAAACAATCAGGAAACATGGATCAAATCGAACAACAACGAATTTGACGTCCCGATGGGTGCTTTTGACTCAGCCCAGATTGCCGATCTAGTGGGCATATTTATAATGTACACAATTAGCAGAATCATAGAGCCTAATTTAGTGGGATTATACAGGGATGATGGACTAATTGTTATCCCTAATAGTGACGGCCCCATGGTATCGAAAATACATAAAAAATTAGTAAGAGCATTCAAATACCTTGGATTTAAAATAGATATAACCCCAAATTGTAAAGAAGTTAATTATCTAGATATAACTCTAGACTTAAGAAAGGGGATATACAAGCCCTTCAATAAAGATAATAACACACCATCTTATATTAATACTAGATCTAACCATCCAAGTTGCATAATTAAACAAATACCTAAAACGATTAACACTAGGATTAATAAACTTTCGGCTAACAAAGAAATTTTTGAAGCAAACAAAAAATTATACAATAGAGCACTAGAGATAAGCGGATATAGGAAAATAAAAATAAAAATAAATCTAAGAACAGAGGCCGGAAAATAATATGGTTTAATCCCCCGTACTGCCAACTATCCAACATAAACATAGGTAAAGTATTCTTGAACCTAATAGATAAACATTTTACCATAAATAATCCACTTAGGAAGATATTTAATAGAAAAACCATTAAAATAAGTTACTCGTGCACTAAAAACATGGACAGAATAATTAGCACTCATAATAGTAAAATATTAAACAACTCTAATAAAAATAAGGTTACAGTAGACAAATGTAACTGCCAAGTGAAAAATAACTGCCCACTGGACGGTAATTGTAAAGTTGATTGCGTGGTTTATAAGGCCACGATCCACCCAGAAGATAATAACAGGGACAAAAAAGTTTACTTCGGTATCTCCGCCGGAAACTGGAAACAGCGTTTTTATGACCATAAACATTCTTTCAATAACCCAGAACTTAAGAACAAAACTGAGTTAGCTAAACAATGGTGGTTATTAAAAAATGAGAACCGATCCCCGGTGGTTTCATGGTCAATCCTATGTTATTCAGATGTTCCGAACGGCTTTAGGCAGAGATGCAGTTTATGCCTCGAGGAAAAAATAAGAATCCTGAAGTACGAACACAATAATCTCTTAAATAAATGAGATGAACTGATGGCCAGATGCAGACATAAATGTAAATTTAAAATAACCAATAACTTCAGATCCGACGAACAGATAATTCTATAACGGTAAAGAGACCGAATTTTATACCACTAGATTATTTACGATAAACCCTCCCACCCCACCCCACCCCACTGGCAATTATAGTGCTGTCCGGTATAAACTCGGTTATAACGACTTGATGATATTTGTTGTCCAAAATTTAAGTTGGGTGTACGTATTCCGAAGTACCTGTTTATCCAAATTACTTATAAATAAATGAGATAGCATTAAGAAAAATTTTTTTTCTACAGATAATACATTAGTTATTAAACTGATATAAGTCAAAAAGATCAAATACTACCACTAGACATTATTAAATTTAATATAAATTAACACAAAACTTTAAAATATAACTATTTTATTTATTTATTTATGTATTTCCTTACGCGTGCATGAAAGTGCTTTTGGGTACGGAATGAATGAAAGTATATATTAACCGAAACTAAATACGTCCTATGGAATTGGGGGCGACTAATAATGCAATTTTCTGCATCTTAATCAATTAGGAAGTGAAATATTAGTGAGCAAAATAATAACGACCGCTATAATCACCAATAAAATTAATTACATAAAAATACTAAAATATTAACTACATAAGAAACAATTTTTGAATTCATAGTAATATATTACTAATACAATATAGAAAATTTAAACGTATTATAAGATAATATTTATTTCAAACTAATTTTAACATGAAAACATAATATTTTAAAACTTTGTATATAAATTTTTTTTATAATTCTTTTAATAGAATTATTTTCCATGACGCGCGTATAATCTTTTTCTCTGAGAGTCTAGACTAAATTAAACCATATGACAGGCAGCAGATGGTCACTCTCTTCCTTCTTTTTTTCTTTCTTCTCTTTCCCTTACGCGCAGCCGATTGTCAGTTTATTTATTTCCTTCTCTCTATATCCGTATATTTCTCCCTCTTCTTCCTAGGTTAGTAAACGTGTGTCAAGTCATTTACGGGTAAGAACGTGCATATTTAGGTGTGTGTGGGTGTGTGTGTGTGTCTGTTGTTACGTCGGGTTACCGGACAGTCGTAAAGTGTCATAATGTTCTTTCTGTTTGTTTTTTAAAAAAATCCCTCCCCTACTAACTTAATTCCCACCCTCTCTATAAAATGTATTAAGTGGATTGCTACTACCACCCCCTCTGGTTTTTGACGGTCGGGGCCCGATTCTTTTTCTTTCTTTATTTCAGTATCCAAAATGTAATTGTCTAGTTTAGATGCTTGAAAATACCATAAGATTGAAATAAATTATTGCATCGACAATTATGTCATTTTCCGTGTTATATATATATATATATATATATATATATATATATATGTATATATATAATTTGAGGTTGCTATTTTCCAAAGGTAGGGTAACCATTGAAATATAACGAGGTTTATACAAGAGTGCTCAATACAGAAGTAGAGCAAGTTATATTTTAGATTTGTCTTTACATAAGCAGTAATGTGTTGCTACACAGTCATGAGGATGTTTTGGTCTTCAAATTCGGAATTCTTGATGCTTTTGAATATAAATGTGTTGGAATTAGCTGTTAATCTTTCTTACAGCTCTTTCTGTTCAAATTGCATCTGCGCGAACCTTTCTTCCTTCCTTTCTAAGCATTTTATGAGTCGTTCATTTTGTCTTTCGTCTCTTTCTGCGTACAGCGCTTGCTGTTCTTTTTGTAAGATCTGCTGATTCTGCATGAACTGTGTCATTATTTTAGCAAATTCCTCCATCTTGTTTTTTTTTTTCCAAAGATTAGAAAAATCAGTCTATTTTACTAATTCACTTTTTACAATAACTAAGAACAACTGTTTTTAGGTTCGCTTTTTTTTTTTGTGTGTGTCAACCGAATTCTATCGATATATTATTTTTTGCGTTGAACCTTTCTTTTCCCTTTTTCTATTGAGGGATAAAACAAAACACATTTTATTTTTTTTTTCACTTAATCCGTTAAGTTTTGATTATGTACAAGAATTATTTTTTAAAGCAAAATCCTTTCTTGGTACAGCTGAAAAAATATCACTTCACCTTCAAGACAATTTGCATAAATTAGTTCACGGTGTACTAGCGAAAACATCTTTTTTTTTTATTCTTTGAATTTCGTAGTCATTTTGAAATGGTTATTGGTATTTTGCTTTCAAGTATCCAGTGTTCGGATATCTCATTCGACAATTTTGTAGTTACTTTCGTTTGTTTTGTTTTTTTCGACGGTGATAACTTTCCGCGTAAATTATTTTTCGAATACTGTTGCTGTGTCTAACAGTGAATTCCCGAGTAAATCTTTTTTTAAAATCCTTGATGTTACTGTTGTGTTCAACAGTAGATTTATTTTTTCTTCGAGTACGTTTTTTTTTCGATCTTTCTCGAGTAAGCATTTTTCGTACACCACTGTTTGGATTTTCCCGTGGAAGTCTTTTTTTGAATTCTCGAGGCCACTGTTCTGTTTAATAGTGGATATTATCCTGCGTAAGTCTTTTTTCGAATTCATGACAGCACTGTTGTGTTTAATAGTGGATTTTATCTTGCGTAAGTCTTTTTTCGAATTCCCATCGCCACTGTTGCGTCTGCACAAATAATTAACAAGAACACGGAAAGTAAAGGTATAACAATAATATATTAGGAAGAGAAGTTATAGACATATTTACATGTCTTCAGATATACTGGAGATATTCTGGCAGGTGGCGTCTTGCCTATTTGGTGTGTTGCATGTCTTACTGGAGGCAACATGGGCGTCTTGCCTATTTGGCGGTTGTTGCAGAACTCCTCCGGTATTGGTGATTGATACCTTTGTATATCTCACTCACCTAACTATGTTAATTAGTGGGCGTCTCCACAACAATATATATATATATATATATATATATATATATATATATATATATAATTTGAGGTTGCTATTTTCCAAAGGTAGGGTAACCATTGAAATATAATGAGGTTTATACAAGAGTGCTCAATATAGAAGTAGAGCAAGTTATATTTTAGATTTGTCTTTACATAAGCAGTAGTTTGTTGCTACACCGTCATGAGCATGTTTCGGTCTACTAGTATTTACTAATTAGAGTCCTCATCAGGCAACAACTCTTATTTTCAAAAATTTTAGAATTCCGTTTTCGAAAATGAGGTCTGCTGCCTGATGAGGTATCTAATTAGTCAATACTGGTTGACCGAAACATGCTCATGACTGTGTAGCAAAAGGGGACAGTAGGAATCTGTTGTGTCTGCACAAATAATTAACAAGAACACGGAAAGTAAAGGTATAACAATAATATATTAGGCAGAAAAGTTATAGACATATTTACATGTCTTCAGATATAATTCAGTTGGAGATATTCCGGCAGGTGGCGTGTTGCATGTCTTACTGGGGGCAACATAGGTGTCTTGCCTATTTGGCGGTCGTTGCAGAACTCCCGGTATTGGTGATTGATATATATATCTTTATATATCAATACCGTATTACTATGGTAATTAGTGGGCATCTCTACAACAGAATCTAAAAAGGATCTCCTGGTTGGAGTTGTTGAAATAGCTGGTGTATGTCTGGATGTGCAATCTTATTGGCAGATGGCCTTTACACTGTCCGTTACAACAGTATATATCAGACTAGACGAATTTTGTGACGCGGCTCATAGGGTTTGGGCTTAAAATACCACATAAACAACTACGATTAAGGGGACAGTTAGAATCTTATAAAGATCTCCCAGTTGGAATTTTGTACTTTTTCCTACAAGTAAACCCTGACTAAATAAATAAATGCGCATACTGAAACAACTACTTTTATAGGGAATGTAGCACCTACTCCATGTGATAGAATCTTAAAAAGATCTCCCGGTTGGAGGTGCTGAAATAGCTGGTGTATGCTTGGATGCGCAATCTGATTGGCAGATAGCTTTTACACTGTTGGGCACAACAAAGTATACGCCAGACTAGACAAATTTTGTGACGCGGCTTTTAGTCAGAGTTTGGGCTTACAATACCACATAAACAACTATGATTAAGGGGACAGTTAGAATCTTATAAAGATCTCTTGGTTGCAATTTTGTACTTTTTCCTACAAGTAAACCCTGACTAAATAAATAAATGCGCATACTGAAACAACTACTTTCATAGGGAATGTAGCACCTACACCATGTGATAGAATCTTAAAAAGATCTCCCGGTTGGAGGTGCTGAAATAGCTGGTGTATGCTTGGATGCGCAATCTGATTGGCAGATAGCTTTTACACTGTCGGGCACAACAAAGTATACGCCAGACTAGACAAATTTTGTGACGCGGCTTTTAGTCAGAGTTTGGGCTTAAAATACCACATAAACAACTATGATTAAGGGGACAGTTAGAATCTTATAAAGATCTCTCGGTTGCAATTTTGTACTTTTCCCTACAAGTAAACCCTGACTAAATAAATAAATGCACATACTGAAACAACTGCTTTTATAGGGAATGTAGCACCTACTCCATGTGATAGAATCTTAAAAAGATCTCCTGGTTGCAATTTTGTACTTTTCCCTACAAGTAAACCCTGACTAAATAAATAAGTATACACCAGACTGGATGAATTTCGTGGCTTAAAATATATGAATACACGTACGAAACAACTACGCTTAAGGAGTCAGTTAGAGTCTTAAAAAGATCTCTCGGTTGGAATCTCTGGAATAGCTGGTGGATGTAAGATCGCCCATCCTAGACTAAACAAAAAGATAAGAAAAAGAAAGAAGATGTAATGTTTGTGTATATAACTATGTTTAAGGGGACAGTTAGAATGCTAAAAAGATCTCTCGGCTGGAATCTATGGAATAGCTGGTGTATTAAGGATCGCCCATCCCCAGATTCAACAAAAAGAAAGAAGAAAGCTTACTGATGTAAAGTTTGTGAATTAAAATTTTTTTTTTTTTTTTTACACAGTGATCACCACTTATCAAGGCCCGGAAGCCACTCAGGGATAAGGGTTATTGCAAGTACATTACGTTAGTGTGGAGATTTGATGAAGTGTTTACTTAAGGGGGCGTTTCATTAGGAATTTGTTAACATTGGACTTGAAGACATCCAAGTTGTAGTCCGTTGGGAAGCAGGCAGACGGAACAGAGTTCCACAGGCGTGCAGTTCTAAGAAATTCGACCTACAAGGAAACATAATATACTTGCAATAACCCTTATCCCTGAGTTGCTTCCGGGCCTTGATAAGTGGTGACCACTGTGTAAAAAAAACAAACAAAAAAAAACCTCTGCAGTTTCTACCAAATTACTCAGACAATTTCTGGTCTAAACATTTGAAATTTTACATAACGCGTATTCAGAGATAAGGCAAGATTTTTAATCGGTTTGGGTCGAAAATTTGAGCTACCAATATATAAATGTATGTATGTATGTTTGCATGTGTGCCTAAAAATTTCGACAGAGGCGACGGGTTTTCACTAGGTCATTATCGTTTTGATGTTCAACCCTTCAGACAACAAATACCGAAAAATTGGCTAAAAACATTAATTCCTTCACCCTTACGTGGCCATTTTTCTACAGTTTTTTTCGCCGATATTTTCGAAAGTCATCCCACCTTTTCGATTTTTTAGCCTTAATTTATACCTACGTCACTTCCGGTTTTGCAGTGGTCGTAACAGCAAAGACGTCATGTTATTTTTCACATTCTTTTCTTCCTTCGCGGTACAGGTTCGAGCCTGCCTTCCTACTACCACTTTTTTTTTTTTTAGCTCAACACACACCTTCAAACACCTGGGCAATGCCGGGCACTCATGCTAGTATACATACAAAACAACTACGATTAAGGGGATATTTAGAATATTAAAAAATATCTCGTTTGTACAGGGTGGGCCAAAATAAGGGTCCTATCTTTAAATTTGAATAACTTCCACAAAATAAAAGTTAAACTCACCAAACTTTATGTGTGTGTAGACTGACCCTTCTGAGATTTTTTTGAAATAAACAAAACAAATTTTGGCTGAAAAACACTTCTTAAAACTTACATGAATTTATGAATTTTTAAAAATAGGACCCTTATTTTGGCTCACCTTGTAGTTGTTGGAATTGTTGGTGTTTGCAGGATCGCCCATTCCAAGATAAGAAAAGAAAAGATTGTAGATTTCATTTTTCAACCAGTTACTTTGAATGCCTACTGGATTGAACTTGAATGACTACTGGAAACTATCCTCAAGTCTGTACGATCCGTTCTCGGCCTACTTGTTGAGAGATCAAAGTGTATTTGGTTTCCTGGTCAAGATCAAAGTGTAGTATCTGTTCTTACTGTGGCATTATATCGTAGTGCCACAGTTAGTGGTTGCTTATGCACCCTCCCCCCTGCAGGGCTAGGTGGTAATTTGGCTGTAGGTGGAGGGATACAGAGAAATGCAGCCCAGATTTTCCTTTCCCGTTTTCTCAGTCTCTTTTCGTCTGGACGCCATGAGGTGAGCACGTCTTTTCTGTCCCTCTGTAAATTTAGTTTGTGCATTATGAGATGCCCGACCAATTTCAAATGAACAGCTAAGGCAGAGATTGGCACCTGATGTTCAAAAATACAATATGCACGTGAGGACAATTTAGAAGAATAATATGCAATAAAATTCTGTTTTAAACATGAAAAAAAATGACTACTGTACGATCCGACATGAGAATACTTTTCCCTACAAGTAAACCTGACTAAATATTCAAAATCATGAAGATTTAATTGCAAGTATACTATGTAGGGAGTTGAGCATATAAAATCAATAAAAATATAAAGGCCCAGAATCCACTCGGGGATATTTAAAATCATGTAGTAGAATTTGACTGTAAACAATTTTGATGCGTTTTGTTAAATGATCAGTAAATCCAGTTCTCGTATCTAAGATTCTAGGCTCACCTCCGGTCTCAGTCACTTCAAGACAAACGTCAGTAAATGTAACGTCTTGTTATGTCGGCATCTTGGCTGAAACTGGTCCATTGCACACGAAACTCTGATGAAAATTAGTAAAAACTGACTATGTTCTAAAGTTTTAGAATTATCTGATGTATTTCTGTAATGGTTTTGTACATGTCTGCGTTAGCCAACCGAAGCACAAACGATCTACGATCGAGCACTTTATTGGATTTTTTTCATCACCCCTGGACACGCTATATATATATATATATATATATATATATATATAGTAAGTTATAAAATGTATATGGCGATTAAGCTACACTGAATATTCCGCGTTTCATCCACTCTAGGACTCTTCAGGCTTATGCACACGCACACACACACACACACAGACATATATATATATATATATATATATATATGTGTGTGTGTGTGTGTGTGTATACCAATATATATATATATATATATATATGTACCCATATATATATATCAATTTTATTAAGCTCAATGCAATTACAGAGCATATAACAAATAAATGACAAACGTCTATATTCCAAATTTCAAGTTGTTGACCATCTTACCATTTATTCCTTTAAGTATGTTTGACATGCACAAATCTTGAGAGCATTTGTTTCATAGCTCCACATCATTTATGTAATTATTATGTCATGGGCTGTTTTGTTCTTTAATGAAACATTTTTTGCAGAATGGACACGAGAATGGTTTCTCGTCTGTATGTGTTCTCACATGTTTTGTTAAATGTCCTGATTGCGCGAACATTTTCATACAATGTGAACATGAGTATGGTCGTTCACCCGAATAAATTTTCAAATGTTCGCCAAGGTTTCCTGCATGAGAAAAAGTCTTCTCACAGTGGCTGCATTCAAAAACACGTTTGCCAGAATGGACATGTAAATGTCTTTTCAGAGAATCAAAGCGTGGAAATTTACGCAAACAAAACGTACAAGCAAATGGACGTTCAGCAGTGTGAATGCAAAAGTGTGCGATTAAATTGTTGGATTGCGAAAATGCTTTTGAGCAGAATTTACAAACGTATGGTTTTTCTCCCTTATGTATTCGTAAATGTTTTGTAAGATGGCCGGACTGCGAAAATTTCTTGTTGCAGAATTCACACTCATATGGTTTCAATCCAGTGTGAATTTTGAAATGTTCTGTAAGATTTCTGGCATGTGAGAATGATTTTTTACACATTATGCATGGGTAACACTTTTCCCCTGTGTGTGTCCTGATATGTGTTGCAAGATTATCAGATCGAGAAAATGCCAAACTGCAACGTAAGGGTTTGTGGTCCAGATAAGATTTAATTGCAAGTATACTATGTAGGGAGTTGGGCATAGTAAATAAAAATATAAAAATAGATTGTTTTTTTACATGGAAGTCACCACTTTTCAAGGCCCAGAAGCCACTCAGGGATAAGGGTTATTGCGTGTACAGTAATCAATGGGATAATATCATAGTAATCCTTAGTATTGGAGATTCGATAAAGTGTCTTACTTAAGGGCGTTGTTCATCAGGAATTTGTTCATGTTGGACTTGAAGACATCCAAGTTGTAGTCAGGTGGGAAACAGGCAAATGGAACAGAGTTCCACAGATGTGCACTTTTAAGAAAGAAGCTTTGTTTATGGAATCTACGCTTTGATTTAGGCACAGATAAAGAGTGGGGAAAATTATTGGCAGTAACGCATGAATCACTTCAGACTGCGTTTGGATCATTTTGTATTAATCGAGCATCAGTTTTGGAGTGGCATAAGAGATTCAAGGAAGACGAGAATCTTTGAGGGATGATGTGGTGTGTGAGGAGTAAGGAAGTCAGAATACCAGAGTTGATTGGCCAAATAAAGACTTTCATTGGCCATCGTGTGTCTTTATAGACAAGAAGTGCACAGTTTGATGTTGGGATTCACGAGAAACTGAAGATGTGGAAGATTTGCGCGAAGTTTGCCTCAAGGGTATTCCATCCTTGTCACAGACTATTTGATAAAGATAAGTATCAAGACAGTTACTCACCCTCCCTATTGTCCAGATCTTGCCCCCTGTAACTTTTGGTTATTCCCTAAGCTCAAGGGAAACCATAGAGGTTGTCGTTACGAGACAATTGAGATGAAAGGCAGTGACGAGGGTCATTGACACGCTCACGCAAGACGACTTCGATGAGAATAACAACGAAACATGTGAAACACAGAAATCAAATTACAAATTATCAATTCTCATACGAAAAATTCTGAACCTATCGTTATTGGCAATTAATTAGTTAGTTTTAAGGAGTTTATTGTATTTAGTTTCTGTCCCTCTGTAGATGAGAGGAAGGGGAGCTCCCCCTTCCTCTCATCATTAATTAGGTTATTTAGTTTTAAGGAGTTTATGGTATTTAGTTTATTGTATGAAACATCTGGACAATAAAATAGATAGAGAGAAGGGAAAGAGGGTGAGAGAGAGAAGAGAAAGAGGGTGAGAGAGAGAGAGAATAGAAAGAGGGTGAGAGAAAGAGAGAAGAGAAAGAGGGTGAGAGAGAGAATAGAAAGAGGGTGAGAGAGAGAGAAGAGAAAGAGGGTGAGAGAAGAGAAAGAGGGTGAGAGAGAGAAGAGAAAGAGGGTGAGAGAGAGTGAGAGAGAGAGAAAGAGGGTGAGAGAGAGAGTTACTGTAAGGGGGAGGGGGAGTAGCAGTATGAGGCCGCTTGAATACATAAAAATTGTGTTGTGGGTTGTTTGGGCTGTATTGAATGTCAAAGGAAACGGGCTTGATGTCGAAGAAGATCCGATACAGAATGACACCACCAGAGGGGAACGCAGCCCTGAGTGAGGGAGATGGCCACACCCAACATTGATTTTACCTCTGACAAAAGACGTCTAATTGGCAGATCTTCATACGTGGACTGTTTCCAGGACATTTAGTCTAACACGTGGGTCAGTCAAACACCAGTGATCGTGTTATATTGCTACATACATTGCACAAGGCAGTGCTGTTCTGGCGACACATTCTCATGCCCGGAACACTCTGACGAGCTTTATGTTTGGATAGCGTTCTGTCCGCACCCCCACTTTGTCTCTTTCTCTGCTTTCCCCCCGTGCGGGGGGATCCAAGCAGATAATTTACAACCTTCCCACGAGGAAGGGTTGAAAACACTTTCTCTCTTCCCTCCACTAACTTCCCACTCCCTCTCTCAGTTCTATCTCCCCTCTTGCCGCCTTTGGCACCAAAGTCGGCTCCCCACTTTGGACGCCGTCTCAACGTCAGTCAAAACCGTGATTTTCGTATTTTTACCATACTCCTTGACTGACCACAGATATGGGAAGAGTGGGAAAGGAGACAACCCCGAGCACGGACATAATAACTCCCCCAAAGGACGACTCCTCAAATGGGGGAGCAACACTTGAAAACGAAAGGGTGTATCACCCGGACAACATAGAAACAGGGGCAGCAGCTCCAAAAGACTGTGCCCGGGGAGATGCTCCCCATGAGGGCAGCTCCCCCAAAGAGGGAGAAAATTCCAAGGAGGCGCACCCACGAGATCTTCCAAACTTGGATGATGGAGAACCAATTCCTCGAAAATTCTTGTGAGGTGTGTGGATATTCTTGTTCTGGAGAATTCTTGTGAGGTGTGTGGATATTCTTGTTCTGGAAAATTCTTGTGAGGTGTGTGGATATTCTTGTTCTGGAAAATTCTCAAAAATTCTTGTGAGGTGTGTGGATATTCTTGTTCTGGAAAATTCTCAAAAATTCTTGTGAGGTGTGTGGATACTCTTGTTCTCAAAAGTTCTTGTGAGGTGCGTGGATATTCTTGTTCTCAAAAATCAGGCTATTGTTATAATTTATTCAACTGAATTAGTTTTTTTTTTTCAGCTTGACGCAATAGAAACATTTTTTTTATCTCGTATTCACGTATTGGGAGAGATACTACACAAGGGCCGAAAAAGTAAACAACATTTTGTTTAGCTGAGTAGTGTGTACTAGTTGTGTCTAGCCATGTAGTTTGGGCTAGCTGTGTCTAGCCGTGTAGTGTGAGCTAGCTGTGTCTAGCTATGTCGTAGGGGCTAGTTTTGTCTAGCCATGTAGTGTGAACTAGTGTGTAGCAGTTTAGTGTGGGCTAGTTCTGTCTAGCTGTGTAGTGTGGACTAGTTGTGCCTAGCCATGTAGTGTTGACTAGTTTTTTTGTTTTTTTTTTACATAGGCCTCACCACTTATCAAGGCCAAGAGGCCACTCGAGGATAAGGGTTAAAGAGTGTACAGTAGAAATTGGACAGTATAGTAACCGTTAGTAATGGAGATTCGGTAAATTTGTTTACTTATATGGAACGGCTCATCAAAAACTTGTTTACGTTAGACTTGAACAAAACCATATTGTAGTCAAGGTATGTAGTGCGGGCTGGTAGAAATTGTCATCCTACACTGATTAATGCACAAATTCTGTACAGCTTAATTGCCATATATATTTTCTAAATTATATACATATATATATATATAAATACACATATGTATATATACACACACATATATATATACAAGAACATATATATATATATATATATACAGACATATATATATATATACATATACAGACATATATTTATATACACATATAAATACATATATATATATATAGATATATATACATATACACACATATATATACATATATATATATACACACATATATATATACACATATATATACACGTATATATACATATATATATACACATATATATACACATATGCATATATATATACATATATATATATACACACACATATATATATATACACACATATATATATATCTGCATGGATCATCATATAACCATTAGATCACTCTCTGACTGACGTAATGAACATTTAAAATTAAAAATGTTTAAATTCGACGTTATTTCACGCAGTTAATGCTGGCCGAATGGATTAGGTCTTCGCTAACCAAGCCAGAGATGTCTTGTGATGCGGGGTTCGAATCGTTCGACTGGTATTAATCGTGACACCCTGCACTGAAGATTCCCGAAAGGATCAAACACTAGTGTCTGTAGGTATTTAATTATTATAGTAAAAAAAAAATAATTATGACAGCCCCTTTAAGAAATTCGTTTCTTATCGTTGAGCACTTTCAGTTGAATTAAACTTTGCTCTTATGCATAGATCATCGTATAACGATTAGATCACTCTCTGACTGACGTAATGAACATTTAAAATTAAAAATGTTTACATTTGACGTTATTTCACGCGGTTAATGGTCGCCGAATGGATTAGGTTTTCGCTAACCGAGCCAGAGATGTCTCATGATGCGGGGTTCGAATCGTTCGACCGGTATTAATGATGACACCCTGCACTGAAGATTCACTAGTGTCTGTAGGTATTTAATTATTATATTAAAAAAAAATAATTATATACACATATATATACATATACACATATATAGTAATTTATAAAATATGTATGGCGATTAAGCTACACTGAATATTCAGCGTTTCATCCACTATAGGATTCGTCAGGCTTATGCGCGAATTCTGTGGTTTCTTGTTTTTATATATGTTGAGGATTTTTGTTAGCCAATCAGCTTCCTAGTATCCACCGCGCCCCTTCCTATCAGTCAATGGGCATGCATTTTATCGAACAAAGGATCTGTTTTAGAACTAGGTTAGTGGTTTAAGGCAGACGATTTTCCTCATTTCTTCTTTTTTTTATATGTATATAAATATACATATGTGTACATACATATATACATATATATATATATATATATATATATATATATATATGCGTGGTCGTTTATGTATATTCATGTTTATTTAATTTATTTATTTGTTTGTTTTCTATTGTTTTTGTTAGTTTTAAAGCTATTTTGTATCGCTATCCTAGAGTAAGTTTTATTTTGTGAACACAGTTGTTTGCTATTTCTCGTCTACAGTTTAATAGATTTTGGGGTACTTTAAAGTACAGGATAGCAAATTTTTCATGAAGGCATAATTCACATGGGTCGTCTAAATGTCTGCACGTGGTAGCTTGTCTTATTATTTTCCATTCGACTACCGGCAAATGTCCGCTTTCTTTGAGTTCCCAGTATTTATTCGCTAGTGTTGTTTTTATACGGTGTTTTTTATATTTGAATGTACTTTTGGGGTCATAGTATCGGGTTTTGAAATCTAAGGAAGTCATGCCTACATAATATTTCTTGTTATTCGGGTTTTCTTTCGCAAATATTGTTGCTTGATAAACTACGCTTTTTGTTAGACATTTATTTTGAACTGGGCAAAATTGGCGGTGTCTACAGTTGCATTTATCTTGTTCGTTATTCGTATTATTATTTATGGTTGTTCTTGTCCGGGGTTGGTTTGTTATTATTATTATTAGTGTTGTTATTATTATTACTAATTAGCTCTACCTACATATTGAGCACTTTTGAAGTAAATACATAAAGTTAACGCATAAATCTATACTTTCGTATATTAATTTTATGTGAGTAAATGAAGTATATATACACACACATATATATATATATATACATATATATATATATACACACACACATATATTAAGAAAATTTTTCTTCAAAATCTTTGGATTCGGCATTAAATAACCCGAAAAGGGTTGATATGCCGTAAAACAAAAACAACCAACCAACCTATCACAACCGGTAAATGTTTATTTCTTTCAGAGACCATGTCGTTTTTAGGCCTTGTCTTTGCGCCTTGATAAGTGGTGATGCCTACGTAAAAAAGACAAAAAAAAACCATTCCAGCACAGTAGAGAGAGCCCACCTTCTTTGCAGCAGCCTTGGCATTGCTCTCAACCTCCAGAAGAGTGTAACTTTTAAAAATTGAATTGCACGTGAAAGCGCAAAATAGTTAACAAAGCCGCCCCCTCCCCATGTTAAGAATGGCTTTCTAAACAACAATGTAGTTATAGTTTTTCTTTTGTTAGTTTGAAGAGATCGATAATGAGTGCAGTCCTTTCGGGCTTGTTCCATATTACTATATCTGGCTTGATGGCCTTGTCTTTTATGTATCTGCCTGCCTGTATATCTTTGTCATCGAACACGGTCACATTTCTGTTTGATGTTATTGGTGGTGGTTCATGTTTCCAGATGTTCGCCGATCTGTCAAGTTGCATCTCTCCACAGATCTTCCAATGGAGGTACTTGCATACTTTGTTGTGACGCGCAGTATAATGGCCATCTGCCAATAAGATTGGGCATGCAGACATTAGATGGCTTGTGCTTTCAAACTCGGTTATTCTAACCGAGAGATCTTTTTAAGTTTCTGACCGTCCCTTTAAAAGCTGCTACCACAACTTCATTGTGTCACATTGTATAATAGCCGTCCCCCAACCGGATTTTACAACTGGGTGTCAGGCGGCTCACACTGCTTCTGTGTGGTAGAACCTGCACTTGTTGATCATTTTTTTTTTTTTTTGTATTTTACTTCAGTAAGTTTTAAGAAATCAAGGGGTTAATCCCTCCTGGAACTAACACTTGATTCTGTTATGATTTAAATTTATATCCGAGGGCTCTTTTAAGAATAGATGATATTCCCTTTATGGCTGCTATCTGTATTTCATTACAACTTGGCCTTCCAGGGATTGCTTCTAAGTATTTACGAAGATTCTTTTTTATTAAACCAGTTGCTCCTATCACAATGGGTATAATGTTTTTTTCTTTCAGAGACCATGTCGTTTTTAGATCATTTTTTAGGTCCTGATATTTTGTTATTTTTTCCCGTTCAGCTCTGTTAAGGCCAAAATCATTTGGGACTGTAACATCGATAATGAGCGCAGCTGTATGTGTTCTCACATGTTTTGTTAAATGTCCTGAGCCATTGGAGTGAAGCATCCTTGTCTATGTACTCCTCGTTCAGCTCCTCTAGGAACTTCCCTGCTCGCTTATTTTGTTTTCATCCTTTTTTTCTTGTCTCTATCTCTATTTCGGTGTATTTTTTTTTCTTTTGATTCTTGTAATCTGTGTCGCTGGTTTATCGTGTACATCGACGGTGTTCTCCGGTATGACTTCTCCAAAGTTTTCAGCAAGCTTTGTGATTGAGGTTTGTTAAGAAAGGTCCCCTTTTTGTTTTTTTATTTTACTTCAGTAAGTTTGAAGAGATCAAGGGGTTAATCCTTCCTGGAGCTAACAATTGATTCTGTTATGATTTAAATTTATATCCGAAGGCTCTTTTAAGAATAGACACTGTTCCCTTTATATATCTGTATTTGGTTTTCCAGGGAATGCTTCTAAGTATTTCTGAAGATACTTTTTTTATTAAGCCAGTTGCTCCTATCACAATGGGTATAATGTTTATTTCTTTCAGAGACCATGTCGTTTTTAGATCATTTTTTAGATCCTGATATTTTGTTATCTTTTCCTGTTCAGCTCTGTTAAGGGCAAAGTCATTTGGAACTGTAATGTCGATAATGAGCGCAGTTCTTTCAGGCTTGTTCTATATTACAATATCTGGTTTGATGGCCTTGTCTTTTATGTATCTGCCTACCTGTATGTCTTTGTCGTAGAACATTGTCACTTTTCCGTTTGATGTTATCCGTGGTGGTTCATGTTCCCAGATGTTCAACGACCTGTCTAGTTGCATCTCTCCACAGATCTTCCAGTGTAAGTATCTACATACGTTGTTGTGTCTTTGTCATAGAACATTGTCACTTTTTTTGTTTGATGTTATCGGTGAGGGGGGGGGTCATGTTCCCCCATGTTCGACGACCTGTCAAGCTGCATCTCTCCACAGATCTTCCAATGGACGTATTTACAAGAAATGGTGCCTTTAAAGTTATCTTCTCCGGCTGCAATGCACTTGTACCGTTCCACGCAAACCACAAGTGTTTTCTCTCTAACTGAATTCCAGGAAAAATATTTGGTCAGGGTTTACTTCTAGTGAAAAAGTATTTTAATCTTGCATTTTGAAAATATACAACAGTATTTTTTTTTTTTATTTTACTTTTTGTTTTTAAGAGATCACAGCACACCTTAGTCTATGATCTTTCTATCGATCCAGTAGATATTTCACTGCTGATGCTATTCTCTATCTATATAAGAGCTAGGTATGTCCAAGGATGGAATACTGTTGCCACATCTGGGCAGGAGCTGCTAGAAAAGACTTGTCCTGCCTTGATAGTTGTAATTTAGATATATAATAAGCTCGATAGTTAAATGTCCTAGAGCTAATTCAATATTAAGTAATGTGATTTACAATTTAAAAATTAAAAAAAAAAATTTTAAATTTAAAAATCAAATTTTAATTAAATTAAAAATCAGTTTCATAAGAAGGAACAACAACAAAGTCAATTATCTGTACGATCGTTTCGGAAATCCGTGCTTTTTATTTGTGGTATACATGAAGTTATGTAGAACAATTATATATAGTTTTTTTGGTAAGCATGGTCTCCTCATCAGCAAATTTAGGAGGATTTTTATTGAAATTAAAAGACACCATAAATAAACCTAGCATTAAAAGTAAGGCAGATGAATCTGAAAAAATTGAAATAAAAGGTTTGGATTTAAAATTTATAAGAAAATTAATATAGGTTAGAGATAGAAATAAGTAGAAAAAAAATATATTTTTGAATTTACATAATAAATTTGATTTAAAAATATATAGAGATAGTTACCTTTTAGTTTTTCTTTTTTTGAAATCAGGAACTGTGTTTAAAGTAGACATTAAGAGGATATTATAGATAGATATATAAATACCCGTTCACATACACCTGATGCTATTCTCTATCTATATAAGAGCCAGATACGTCCAAGGATGGAATACTGTTGCCACATCTGGGCAGGAGCTGCTAGAAAGAACTTGTTCTGCCTTGATAGAGTTCAAAATTGACTTCGTAGCCTCGTAGGAGATGTCCTTTTCTCTTCCCTGCAACCTCTATCTCACAGAAGAGATGTTGCGAGTTTGTCTCTGATGTATCGTTATTTTCATGGAAAGTGTTCGACTCAGCTTCAATCTATGGTCCCCCCTCGCCAAACTTTCACAAGAAACACTCGTCTAGCTGTAAACACTATCAATAATTCCCCCCACTCTTTATCTGTGCCTAAACCTAAACGTAGATTCCATGAACAAAGCTTCTTTCTTAGAACTGCACGCCTGTGGAATTGTCTTCCGTTTTCCTGCTTTCCGGCTGACTACAATATGATTGTCTTCAAGTCTAACGTAAACAAGTTCTTGATAAGCCGTTCCATATAAGTTAACAAATTTGCCGAATTTTCATTACTAATGATTACTATATTTTCCAATTTCTACTGTACACTCTTTAACCATTATCCTTGAGTGGCCTCTTGGCCTTGATAATGTGGTGATGCCTGTGTAAAAAAAAAAAACTTTTGAAAATATATGATAACAGTATAGTTTCTCCCTTTTTTTTTTTATTTTACTGGAGCTAACACTTTATTCTGTTATGATTTAAATTTATATCCGAGGGCTCTTTTCAGAATAGATGCTGTCATTTTTTGTATTTCGTTTGTAGAATTAATTTGCTTCTGTAGGAAATTTCTCACACCATGCTATTTGACACCTTGCTCGGACAGCCAGATAAACTCAGATGCAAAGAAAAACAAACGCATTTCAATTAAGAACAATACATGTATCAGAATTTTTGGGTTTGTATTACTGTACATATAGATTCGAAAAAGTTGTCAAAAAACAAATATATAACAAATAAATGTTATCAAAGGCAAGATAAGTTACTTTTCTACCTAACTGGATGTATTTTTCGTGTTTTTATTGAATGTAACATGTTTATTCAGCTCGAAAACCATACAGTGTTTACCGATGTATTGGAAAATTCAAAATGGCGGCCGACTCTCTCTCGGAGAGGGTAAGTTTGGGAAAAGGTATTATAAATAATAAACTATACAAAATACTGTTAGAAATTCGCTCAATATATGTTACCGTGACATAAGTTGACATATATTCGGTTGTTTTTCAATAGTATTTTGTCTAGTTTATTATTTATAACACCTTTTCCCAAACTTACCGTCTTAAAGAGAGTGCCGGGCGCCATTTGGAATTTTCCTATACATCGGTAAACACTGTATGTTTTTCGAGCTGAATAAACATGTTACATTGAATAAAAACACAAAAAATATATACAGTTCGGTAGAAAAGTAACTTTTTTTTTTTTTTTTTTTTTTTTTTTTACAAAGGCATCACCACATTATCAAGGCCCAGAGGCCACTCAAGGATAAGGGTTAAAGAGTGTACAGTAGAAGTTGGTCAATATAGTAATCATTAGTAATGAAAATTTGGTAAATTTAATAACTTATATGGAACGGCTCATCAAGAACTTATTTACCTTAGACTTGAACACAACCATATTGTAGTCAGCCGGAAAGCAGGAAAACGGAAGACAATTCCACAGGCGTGCAGTTCTAAGAAAGAAGCTTTGTTCATGGAATCTATGTTTAGGTTTAGGCATAGATAAAGAGTGGGGGGAATTATTGATAGTGTTTACAGCTAGACGAGTGTTTCTTGTGAAAGTTTAGCGAGGGGGGACCATAGATTGAAGCTCAGTTGAACACTTTCCATGAAAATAACGATACATCAGAGACAAACTCGCAACATCTCTTCTGTGAGATAGAGGTTGTAAGGAGGAGAAAAGGACATCTCCTACGAGGCTACGAAGTCTATTTTGAACTCTATCAAGGCAGGACAAGTCCTTTCTAGCAGCTCCTGCCCAGATGTGGCAACAGTATTCCATCCTTGGACGTACCTGGCTCTTATATAGATAGAGAATAGCATCAGCAGTGAGATATCTACCGGATCGATAGAAAGATCCCACCATTTTTCCAGCGGCCTTGGCAACAGATTTGATATACGTGTTCCATTTAAGATCAGGAGTAATGGTCAAGCCCAGAAGCTTGTCAAAACTTGAGGCCTCCTGAAGACGAGAGCCATTCATTTCAATTGATGACAAATGTGGATTAAAATGTTGATGATGTAAAGAGAGAAGCTTGGTTTTAGATGCATTAAAAGTAACCAGCCACTCCTTTCCCCATTGTACTACATGCTCAAGATCAGAGGAGAGAGAATTGGAGAGTACTTGCTCGTTTACTGTCTTAGATGTGGTACCATAAATGGTAGTGTCGTCAGCATAAATGTCTACAAATGATGTAAGGATATGATTTGGAAGATTATTAATGTAGATCAGGAAAAGAGTTGGGCCCAGGATGGATCCCTGAGGGACACCGGCATTAATACTGTGAGCTTCTGATTTTTGCCCCTCAACTACTACTCTTATGAACCTATCAGAAAGAAATGATTTAATAATTGAGAAGACTTTTCTAGCTATACCATAGCTAGTGATCTTATGAAGTAAACCTTTATGCCATACCCTATCAAAGGCTTTAGATATGTCAAGAGCAATTGCCCTAGAAAGATTGCCACCGTCGAGAGATTTGCTAATCCTATGCGATATAACTGTAAGGACATCTGCTGTAGATCTAGCAGAACGGAAACCATATTGAGTGTCACTAAGAAGGTTATTTTTGTTGAGATGTTTGATTACTTCTGTATTTAACACAGATTCTAGCAACTTACTCATGACGCACAGGAGACTTATTGGCCTGTACTGAGAGGGGGATGAGCGATCACCTGAATTCTTAAATACAGGGCATACTGATGAGATTTTCCAGGGAGATGGGAAACTATTCTCCTTAAGACAACGTTTAAACAGTTTTGTAAGTATGGGCGCTAGTTCAGGTTGAAGTTTTTTGAGTACTATAATTGGAATACCATCAGGGCCAGTTGCTTTACTGGAATCAAGGTTTTTGATTAGCTTGGCAACATCACGTACAGATATACGTATATCACATAGCGTGTTTTCTGATACAGGAGGAAATATTGGGGGTTGGCGGTCTTGGTCGCAAAGGGTAGAATTAGCTGCAAAGTTCTTGACAAAGAGTTTGGCTTTGTCTGATGCTGACGAGATTACCTCAGGTCCATTGATAATAGTTGGGATGGAGCACACGCTTCTGTTCAGGATTCTGTTTGCTATTTGCCAAAACTGGTGGGAACCAAGCCGCTGCTCAGCTACTTTGGACTTAACAGATTGAGCATACAACTCTCTTGCGTTCCTTATTACTTTCTTACAATGGTTGCTGGCAGTCCTGAAAACGGCTTTAGTTTCCATACATCTATTACGTTTGAAGCAGTGGAAAAAGTGATTTCTGTGCGCAATGGCAGCAGCACATTCTGGAGAGAACCATGGCTGGCTGTTAGGTTTTTGCTGAAACTTTTTAGAGGGTATGAAATGGTCAATACCTACAATTAACCATTCAGTTAGGTCTAATACTATAGAGGACACATCCTTTTTAAACATGGAATGCAGAGGTAGATCAGATATAAATGTACGGAAGCTATCCCAGTCAGCCTTAGTGTATCGATATACTGTACGATGAAGTGGTACGTCTGGGGACTTATTACATTTCATTTTTATCTTAATTGATACAACAGAGTGGTCGGAAGATCCAAGAGGCGACAGAACAGAAACTGAACATAGTTCAGGGCAAGTTGTGAGAAAAAGGTCTAGTAGGCTCGCATACTGGCCGTCATTATCGGGCACACGGGTAGGTTCCTGAACAATCTGAGTGAGGTCATAGGCAATGGAGAAATCATGACAGAACCTCCCCTCATCATCGGTCTTGTTTGAGTGGGTCAACCATTCGACGTTGTGAACATTGAAGTCTCCACATACGTGAATGTTAGCTGAAGGATAAGTAGAAAGGACTTGGTCAATTTTCTCAGATATGCTTTGAAAGATAGTAACTCCGCTGTTGTGGGGGCGATAGAGAGTAAATATAAATGCAGTAGTGTGAGCTAAAGCAACCCGGAAGCACATATAGGGTAAGTTAGGATCTTCCCTGGAGATGTCCCTCCCACATGGAAAGTTATCTTTAATATAGGCACATATTCCATGCCCATGGCGATCTTGAGGGTCAGATTTAGAAGTTAAGTTAGAGTATCCTGAAATTGCAAACTCATCTAGGGAAATAGCCTGTCCAATGCCAGTTTCACTTAAAAATAAAAGGTCTGGTTTAGTCTCCTGTAATTGGGTTTCAACCTCTGGAAGGTTAGAACGTAGACCCCTGATGTTGGAGAAGGAGACATGGTAGTAGGGGTTTACGTTGGAAGTTGGAGAACTGGGTTTAATCGTGTATTTTTTCTTGAAACTTGTCATGATGAAATTTTGGAATTTGTGGACTAGGTCGACAGATTTACTTAGAGCAGGACAGAGAGGGGAAACTAAGAGAGAAAAAGAAACGAAGAATTTTTTATCTTGCCTTTGATAACATTTATTTGTTATATATTTGTTTTTTGACAACTTTTTCGAATCTATGTGTACAGTAATACAAACCCGAATTTTTGACACCCCTAACACGAAACTGCGAATAAAATATAAAAATCTCGTAATTTCTCTGTTAAAAGTGGGTTTTTTATTTTCTTTATGGATTATACTTCCAAAATAAACTATTAAAGTTGTTTTAAAAGCAATAGAAATATATATTATTTTTAAACAGTAATGAATTTTCCAAACTCAATATTTTTCAATTTTTAAACTTTAAAAATCTATCAAAATTTTTCTATTGATTCTATTTTTTATTCACAAATTGAAGAGAAAAGGTCAATAAATTATATATTCAAATTTAAAACAAAAAACAAGTAGTGTTTTTTTTAGAATTTTACCTGTAAAGTTTGAAGTTTAAAACCTTTTTTTTTTAAACCACGTTATTTGTTTTTCTTTTTTAATGGAATCTTGGTCCTTGCTCCTTTAATTGAAAAAAAAAAATTAGTGCTTGAATTACATTTTTCGAGGAGTTATAAGCTTGGAAAGACAGGGGGTCGAATAATTCACGCCTCCCATTTTGAAATGCCTATTAAAAAGTTAATAATTAATTTATGTACCAAAGTCTTATATATCACAAATTGAAGAGAAAAGGTCAATAAATAATATATTCAAATTTGAAACAAAAAAAAACCCTTTTTTTTAGAAATTTACCTGTAAAGTCCGAAGTTTAAAATCTTAAAAAAAAAAAAAACACGTTTTTTTTTTTTTAATGAAACCTTGGTCCTTGCTCCTTTAATTGAAAAAAAAAAATTAGTGCTTGAATTACATTTTTCGAGGAGTTATAAGCTTGGAAAGACAGGGGGTCGAATAATTCACGCCTCCCATTTTGAAATGCCTATTAAAAAGTTAATAATTAATTTATGTACCAAAGTCTTATATATCACAAATTGAAGAGAAAAGGTCAATAAATAATATATTCAAATTTAAAACAAAAAAACCCCTGTTTTTTAGAAATTTACCTGTAAAATCCGAAGTTTAAAATCTTTTTTAAAAACAGAACCACATTGTTTTTTTTTTTTAAATGAAACCTTGGTCCTTGCTCCTTTAATGAAAAAAAAATTAGGACTTGAATTACATTTTTCGAGGAGTTATAAGCTTGGAAAGACAGGGGGTCGAATAATTCACGCCTCCCATTTTGAAATGCCTATTAAAAAGTTAATAATTTATGTACCAAAGTCTTATATATCACAAATTGAAGAGAAAAGGTCAATAAATAATGTATTCAAATTTAAAACAAAAAAAAAACTTGTTTTTTTTAGAAATTTACCTGTAAAATCCGAAGTTTAAAATCTTAAAAAAAAAAAAAACACGTTTTTTTTTTTAATGAAACCTTGGTCTTTGCTCCTTTAATTGAAAAAAAAAATTAGGGCTTGAATTACATTTCGAGGAGTTATAAGCTTGGAAAGATGGGGTGGAATTTATTTTTCACGAAATTTCTGACACACCTAACAATACAGTATTTATTCTCCAATGAATCAGGTAAAAATCGGAAACAGAAAATAAAGGAAAGTGAGTTCTACTGCGACAAAGAAAAAGGGATATTAAATGAAGTAGAAGATAAATATAAAATAGAATAACCTTTATGGAGATGGTCCCAACGTCCGCCTCGTTCTGAGTTTGGGGAGAGGCCATCTGACGTAGGCGATGTCGAGGCAGAAAATTACCCCTTCAATAAAGTGGCGAGTTGTTAACTTAAGAACAAAAACCCGTTCCAATAATTAGAATTTTTATTTTTTTTATTTTAAACAGTTCAAATAATTAGAATTTCAAAAAATAAACAGTTCAAATAATTAGAATTTCAAAAAATAAACAGTTCAAATAATTGGAATTTTACAAAATAAACAGTTCAAATAATTAGAATTTAAAACAAACAAGAAACAGTCCACATGATTAAAATAGTTCCACCCTGTAAAATTCTGCGATTTGTTTCACAATATTTGTACCTATCTACTATGCCTCCCCACGGGACAGAGTTGGACACCAGGGTCGTTTTTTAACGTGGAGAAAAGGTACAAAAATAAAAATTGTCTCAATCGTGAAGGATTTCTCCTCCAACGAAAGAGAACAAGAAATAGAAGTGCAGCATTTGAAGAACAGATGGTATTTATTTGCTCCCCCACCGAGCAAATTAGGCACAAGGCCAATTTTTAATGTGAGGAGTGAAGGGAGGGGGAAGGGAAAAAGGGGACCAGCTCCCGAGAGGTGGGAAATGGGAGCTGGTTAAAGGTCAGGCATGTGGGGTTGCCCCCACATCTGGTCTTTGCTAGTCATAGCTAGTCATAGCTTGCAGCATCTGCCGGAACAGATGGTATTTATTTGCTCCCCCACCGAGCAAATTAGGCACAAGGCCGATTTTTAATGTGAGGAGTGAAGGGGAAATGGGGACCAGCTCCCCGGGGAGTAGGGGAGTTGGATAGTGACAATTGGTATGAAGGGTTGCCCCTACATTGACCAAGGTCTTATACGTGAGGTCGCCCCCACATATGGTCTTTGCTTGCAGTATCTGCCGGAACAGATACTACACTTTGAGATATTAAATCTTTTATTCATGTTAAAAAATACAGTAAAATTAACGGTGAACAAAAAGCTTAGGCACATGGTCAACTCAAAAGGGGGGATTTTGGGGGTCGTTGGTCATCCTTGTCACTCCAGAACTAAACAAAGTCAAAAGTTTCTCCCAGCTAGTATCTTCTTTCACCATAATACCGCATTCACCCTTTCATATTGGGGGACGTCCTAGTAACTCCCAATTTTTAAAACATTTTTTATTGACGTGTAAAAACAAAAAAAATAACAATAAAATGGTACAATAATTCATTTGTGTCGAGGGCGGGGGAAGAAAAAACAAAAGGTGATTAGTAGGACCCTCCCAACCCCGTCTAGTTGATAGACTGCCCGTTCCACTATGTTTGTAAAAGGAACCTCGCTTCTGAGGGTCAGTCTCTAGGTGGGGATGCCCTCTAGATGGGGGTGAATGGAGAAAAGAAATTTTTGTGGGTAAGGGATGGAGGTTAGTTTGTATTTCTTTTTCTCCAAGATGGGTAAAATTTAGAGGAAGGGGTGAAAACAAAAATTGCAGGTAAGAGGGGATGGGGATCTTGGAGGCTTCCTAATCGGGGAGGGATGGAACACACACTCAGCTAGCTGAGAGACTACTTGTTTAATTTTACTTTACAGAACTGCGCGTTCCACACCTAGGCGGGGAACACGTATTCAAATTTGGCTCCTCTTCGTACTCACAGACTTGCCACATGTATCCATCTTCTGTCAAATGCCGCGCGATGCAGCCTTCTTCTATCACATCTGATCTTCATCCGTAGTTGGTGTTTAAAGAACGCGATCAGATCTTGATCAGAAAAAGACAACACCCCCCGGCAACCTTGCAGACGCGACGTCCAAATCACCATTCTCGCCACGGCCAGGATCGTAACGTAGACCATTTGTCTTTCCCGGTCCCACGGCGGCCTCACGTTGTCCACAACATTGGATACAATAATTGGGCGAGGATGCTCAGGATCGATGCGAGCCGTCACTCCGCTGACATACGACCAGTACTGGCGGAGTTTGCGGCAATCGAAGAAAGCGTGATCCGTAGTTTCTACGGCCGTTGTCCCACAACGGGGACAATCAGGCGACTCCAAAAACCCGGAACTACACTTTGATCTTGTCCTGAAGGCCAAGAAAAGCATCTGTCTGGGATATATCGCATATTTTAGGGTTAGGATAATTTTCTGCCTCGACACCGCCTACGTCAGACGGCCTCTCCCAGAACTCAGAACGAGGCGGACGTCGGGACCATCTCCGTAAAGGATAACCATAAAACATTATGGAGAGAACTACGAGGAAGGCAAGCATTTACTATCAATTGACAGTTTAAATGCTTTCAAATTCCTTTCAACTAGAGCAAAATTATCTTACGAAATTGGTGGGATCTAAATAAACTTAATCGCGAGGAAATATAGCAAGCACAGAAATCCTACGAAAGAAAGTAGAGATATTTATTTTCAGAAAATTTACAAAGTAAAAAAATCAGAAAAATTTGGCACAAGGCCGAAGATGGGGGAGGGGAAAGGATGGTCTTCTCTGACTAGTGCTAACTAATCTAACCTAACTAGTTCCTACTTTCACTCTACTTACACCATAATACCACATTCATACTATACATCCATCAGCGTATACATCCTTCATCAACCACCATAAGAACATCATACCATGATAACCTAATTAAAACCCTTAAGAAAGGGGGGTTTGGGAAGATAAAAATTTTATATACAAAATACAAATGAAATATTTACAATGTTAACTTGGCCTTTTGACCAAGATGAAAGTGTAGTATCTGTTCCGGCAGATGCTGCACTTAAGATAATTTGTACCAGTCAATGGAGGGGAAACCCTCTATACTGGGACAATTATTATTTTTGGTAACCAGAGTGACCCCTTTTAGGGGAGCTGGTTTTTACCTCACATTAAAAACGGCCTTGTGCCTAATTTGCTCAGTGGGGGAGCAAATAAATACCATCTGTTCCGGCAGATGCTGCAAGCTATGACTAGCTATGACTAGCAAAGACTAGATGTGGGGGCAACCCCACATGCCTGACCTTTAACCAGCTCCCATTTCCCACCTCTCGGGAGCTGGTCCCCTTTTTCCCTTCCCCCTCCCTTCACTCCTCACATTAAAAATCGGCCTTGTGCCTAATTTGCTCGGTGGGGGAGCAAATAAATACCATCTGTTCCGGCAGATACTGCACTTAAGATAATTTGTACCAGTCAATGGAGGGGAAACCCTCTATACTGGGACAATTATTATTTTTGGTAACCAGAGTGCCCCCTTTTTGCCTACTTTTAGGGGAGCTGGTTTTTACCTCACTTTAAAAACGGCCTTGTGCCTAATTTGCTCAGTGGGGGAGCAAATAAACACCATCTGTTCCGGCAGATACTGCAAGCTATGACTAGCTAGGACTAGCAAAGACCAGATGTGGGGGCAACCCCACATGCCTGACCTTTAACCAGCTCCCATTTCCCACCTCTCGGGAGCTGGTCCCCCCTTTCCCTTCCCCCTCCCTTCACTCCTCACATTAAAAATTGGCCTTGTGCCTAATTTGCTCGGTGGGGGAGCAAATAAATACCATCTGTTCCGGCAGATACTGCAAGCAAAGACCATATGTGGGGGCTACCCCGCATATAAGAACTTGGTCAATGTAGGGGCAACCCTTCATACCAATTGTCACTATCCAGCTCCCCTACTCCCCGGGGAGTTGGTCCCCATTTCCCCTTCACTCCTCACATTAAAAATCGGCCTTGTGCCTAATTTGCTCGGTGGGGAAGCAAATAAATACCATCTGTTCCGGCAGATACTGCAAGCTATGACTAGCTAGGACTAGCTATGACTAGCAAAGACCAGATGTGGGGGCAACCCCACATGCCTGACCTTTAACCAGCTCCCATTTCCCACCTCTCGGGAGCTGGTCCCCTTCTTCCCTTCCCCCTCCCTTCACTCCTCACATTAAAAATTGGCCTTGTGCCTAATTTGCTCGGTGGGGGAGCAAATAAATACCATCTGTTCCGGCAGATACTGCAAGCTATGACTAGCAAAGACCAGATGTGGGGGCAACCCCACATGCCTGACCATTAACCAGCTCCCATTTCCCACCTCTCGGGAGCTGGTCCCCTTTTTCCCTTCCCCCTCCCTTCACTCCTCACATTAAAAATCGGCCTTGTGCCTAATTTGCTCGGTGGGGGAGCAAATAAATACCATCTGTTCCGGCAGATGCTGCACTTCAATTTCTTGTTCTCTGTCAGTGGAGGAGAAATCCCTCACGACTGAGACAATTTTTATTTTTATTCCTTTTCTCCACGTTAAAAAACGACCCTGGTGTCTAACTCTGTCCTGTGGGGAGGCATTGTAAATAGGAACAAAAGACCCCCCTGTTGTTAAACTATGGCAGATACACCGATTCGCCAGTCGAAAGGGTGATGATGCGTGCGGGCCCGAACGCTTTATTTAAAACACCCCTTACAAAAACTTCGAAAGGGAACCCGCATCTCTGGCGAATCAAGTGACCTGTCACCTAATTGGGGAGGGGAGTGGGGTTAAAAAAAAGGGGGGGGGCAAACTTAAAAGGGACCTAATGATCGCTATCACACACTAGCTAGGTCATGAACAAAGAAGCCTAAATAATGGTCCTACTCTTGCCTATATCGTGACCTACTCTGGACTAAAAACGAGTCAGGGCTGACGTTCGTTCCTGAAAGAAAGTAGAGAATTCACTTAAACAAACACTGGAGAATTTAAAATGGGAACATATCCAGTTGTTTGAACGGCATAGGTGAACGTGGAAGAACTAAATACATTAACCTGGGCTGGCTACAGTGACCAAGTCTCGTCGTAATCACGTTGACGAGAATGAGTAAAAAATGTATTCTAAATTAATTTAACTATAAGAACGCTAACGGTTGTTGTACCTATTTACAATGCCTCCCCACGGGACAGAGTTAGACACCAGGGTCGTTTTTTAATGTGGAGAAAAGGTACAAAAATAAAAATTGTCTCAGTCGTGAAGGATTTCTCCTCCACCGAAAGAGAACAAGAAATGGAAGTGCAGCAAAAACTGCAGCATCTGAAGGACAGATGGTATTTATTTGCTCCCCCACCGAGCAAATTAGGCACAAGGCCGATTTTTAATGTGAGGAGTGAAGGGAGGGGGAAGGGAAAAAGGGGACCAGCTCCCGAGAGGTGGGAAATGGGAGCTGGTTAAAGGTCAGGCATGTGGGGTTGCCCCCACATCTGGTCTTTGCTAGTCATAGCTAGTCATAGCTTGCAGTATCTGCTGGAACAGATACTACACTTTGATCTTGACCAAAAGGCCAAGAAGGTTATTTTTCTGTTGTATATTGGAGATTTAGGCTCAAAGGAGAAGAGGAAAGAAAAATAAATAACGATTAAAAAAATAAATGAAATAACGTCGCAGCAAAACGAGAAGTTACATATAAACACGGTGACAAGTAGGTTTGTCCCTGATGAAATAAATACCGTTCCTGAAAACATGAAATATAGCAAGCACAGACATCCTATGAAAGAAAGTAGAGGATTCACTTAAACAAACACCGGAGAATTAAAAACGGAACATATCCAGTTGTCTGACCGAGCGCGAGCGGGTTTGTATTACATAGATTCGAAAAAGCTGTCAAAAAAACAAATATATAAAAAATAAATGTTATCAAAGGCAAGATAACTTACTTTTCTACCAAACTGGATATAACTTTCGTGTTTTTATTCAATATAACATGTTTATTCAGCTCGAAAAGCATGCAGTGGTTACCGATGTATTGGAAAATTCAAGATGGCGCCCGAATCTTCTTTAACACGGTAAGTTTGGGAAAAGGTGTTATAAATAATAAACTAGACAAAATACTCTTAGAAATTCGCTCAATATATGTTACCATGGTATAGGTTGACATATATGCGGTGTTTTTTTTAATAGTATTTTGTCTAGTTTATTATTTATAACACCTTTTCCCAAACCTACCGTGTTAAAGCGAGAGTCAGACGCCATCTTGAATGTTCCAATACATCGGTAAACATTGTATGCTTTTCGAGCTGAATAAACATGTTACATTGAATAAAAACACAAAAAATATATCCAGTTTGATAGAAAAGTAACTTATCTTGCCTTTGATAACATTTATTTGTTATATATTTGTTTTTTGACAACTTTTTCGTACAGTAATACAAACCCGGCGAGCGTGGAAGAACTACATATATACACGTGGGAAAAAAATGTATTCTAAATTAATTTAACTATAAGAACGCTAATGGTTGTTGTATATTGGAGATTTAGGCACAAGAAGAGGAAAGAAAAATAAATGATTAAAAAAATAAATGAAATAACGTTGCATCAAAACGATAAGTTACATATAAATACGGTGACAAGTAGGTTTGTCCCTCATGAAATAAATACCGTTCCCGAAAACGTGATATCAGCTGTGTCCAAATTTCGACTCTCAACTCTTAATGTCTTATAATTTGTCTTTTTTTTTTTTAATTTTTTTATTTATTATATTTTCACCCCAAACAAGGCACATTGCCACTTTGGTGTAGGGGGCTACTATCAGGGGCAGCAACTACTGGGGCACTATGTTTTCCTTGAGCTTAGGGAATAAGAAAACGTCACAGAAGGCAATGTGTGGCTGGCCTATTGGGAGAATGAGTTTGGTCTCTTCTTTGTTTTTACATGGTAGTCACTATTTATCAAGGCCTGGAAGCCACTTGGGGATAAGGGTTAATGCGTGTACAGTAATCAATGGGATAATATCGTAGTAATCGTTAGTAATGGAGATTTGATAAAGTGTCTTACTTAAGGGGGCGGTCTATCAGGAATTTGTTTATGTTGGACTTGAAGACATCCAAGTTATAATCCGGTGGGAAACAGGCAAACGGAACAGAGTTCCACAGGCGTGCAATTCTAAGAAAGAAGCTTTGTTCATGGTATCTATGTTTTGATTTAGGCACAGATAAAGAGTGGGGAAAATTGTTGACAGTGGTTTCAGTTAGTTCTTAGAGATCAATAGGCTATCTAAACAACAATGTTATTATATTTTACTTTTGTTAGTTTGAAGAGATCAAAGAGCTCCCTCCTGGGACTAACACCTGATTCTGTTAAAATTTAATTTTATATCCGAGGGCTCTTTTAAGAATAGATTCTGTCCCCTTTACATTACAGCTTGGTCTTCCAGGGATTGCTTCTAAGTATTTCTGAAGATTCTTTTTTATTAACCCAGTTGCTCCTATCACAACCGGTATAATGTTTATTTCTTTCAGAGACTATGTCGTTTTTAGATCATTTTTTAGGTCCTGATATTTTGTTATTTTTTCCCCGTTCAGCTCTATTAAGGCCAAAGTCGTTTGGAACTGTGACATCGATAATGAGTGCAGTCCTTTCGGACTTGTTCCATATTACTATATCTGGCTTGACAGACTTTTCTTTTATTTATCTGCTCGCCTGTATGTCTTTGTCACATTTCTGTTTGATGTTATTGGTGGTGGTTCATGTTCCCAGATGTTCGTTGCTCTGTCAAGTTGCATCTCTCCACAGATCTTCCAATGGAGGTATTTACATATTTTGTTGTGGCGGGCAGTTTAAAGGCCATCTGCCAATAAGACTGGGCACCTAGATATTAGGTGGCTTGGACTCTCAAATGCCGAGTGGCAAAACCTACACTGGCCATTTGCGTGTAGGCCAGCCATTTTTTTTAATTCATTTGGGTTTATCAGGCATTTGTTTATGTTGGACTTGAAGACATCCAGATATGGCAGCAGTATTCCATCCTTGCAGGAACAAAAGATCACACACTCCACAGCAATGTGGCTTCTCTCCATTGAAGTTCTCTCCAGTAGGCATTCAAATTCCTTCTAGCATATGAGTTGGCATAAAGCTTGAAGAGCAGGTGGTTTTGTTTGGATCTAATTGGTAGCCTTGGCTGACTGGCAAAACCTGAAGTGACCATTTGCTTGTAGCTATTTTTAAAATCCATTTGTGAGTAAGCTCTGATCTTGACTTGCTACAATGAGTCTTTCTTCGTCAAATGGAAGTTACCCGCTATTGGAGTGGTTAAGCTCCTCATCGAGGAACTGTTTTTAGCAGCTCCTGCCCAGATATGGCAGCAGTAGTCCATCCTTGGACGTACTTGGCTTTTATATAGATAGAGAATTGCATCAGTAGTGAGATATCTTCTGGAGCGGTAGAAGGATCCCACTATCTTTCCAACGACCTTGGCAACAGACTTGATGTACGTGTTCCATTTCAGATCAGGAGTAAAGATCAAACCCAGAAGCTTGTAAAAACACGGAGCCTCACCAAGACATGTTCCGTTCATTCTATGTTCTCTTTCTAGCGTGATAGATGAAGTCCACCTTTTTACACCTTTAAAAGAAAAAACTGTGGCAATTATGAGGGTGCACTGATGTTGCATCAAGTTGACAGGCCCAACCTCGGTGATCTATTTGTTATATATTTGTTTTTTGACAACTTTTTCGAATGTGTACAGTAATACAAACCCAGAAGATGAGATAATAAATAAACGTGGATTGATAAGATCAAAGAATCCAACCTAGATCGCCATGAAAACAAAAACTGCAGGAAGGCGTTAACTTCCAATGTTGGGCTGCTGGAATTAAGTGAGTTGGTGGTAGGTGACTACTGTTATTGCTGCTACTGAGTTCAGCTGCTCTCGGGGAGGTAGTCTAACCCATATTGTGTGGACATGACTGCTGATGCTACTGCTGTGTTGGGTTAGGCCGCTGACAGGCCCAACCTCGGTGATCTAGCCGCAGCTTACATCTATTTGTTTCCCCACGTAAAACAAAATGCGACACAAGGTAGTTTTTAATGTGGGAGAAAAGCAGCTTCTCCAAAAAGGGGTCACTCTGGCAGTTTGCAACAATAAAATTACCTTAGTATAGAGCTTATCGACGGCATATTCATGTAAGACATAGCCCAAGTCTCAACACAGTTCAAAACATTGTGCGCCGAAGAAGCTGTACTTGATCTTCCGCAAGCTGGCAGACACTGAAACGTCATCACAAATGAAAATAGGGAAAGAGAGTGAGAGCGTGGTGCAGCAATCATATTGTGTGGGCATGTACTGTGAAAAATTTCCCCCACTCTATATCTGTGCCTAAATCAAAACACGGATTCCATGAACAACTTCTTTCTTAGAACTGCACGCCTGTGGAACTCTGTTCCGTCTGTCTGCTTCCCACTGGACTACAACTTGGATGTCTTCAAGTCCAACGTTAACAAATTCCTAATGAACCGCCCCCTTAAGTAAACACTTCATCAAATCTCCACACTAACGTAATGTACTTACAATAACCCTTATCCCTGAGTGGCTTCCGGGCCTTGATAAGTGGTGACCACTGTGTAAAAAAAAAAGAAATGACTGCTAATGCTACTGCTGCGTTGAGTTAGGCCGTTGACGGACCCAACCTCACAGTTCGGCGATCTAATCGCGGCTGACTCCTTGCTAAAAAAGGCCTGCTGATTTTATACTCATACGGCGGACGTAGTTGTAGACAAAATGGTCACATCCGTTGTGTTTTATGTATACACTAGTGGGGGTACCCGACGTTACCCGTGTGCTTCGAGGTGTGTGTGTTGGGGGTAGGGGTAAATAAAATAAAAACAAAAGAATTAGCGAAGTAATAACCCAATTTAAATATTAAAAAAAAAAAAAAACAAATGAACGTGATGCAAACGAACGATGTTAAAACAAAAAACTAAAAAAGAAAACGCAAACATGATGGAACCCCACCCCCCACCCCCAAATAACAAACAAAAAATCTGAAAAATAAAAACAAAAAAAAAACTGTGTGTTGGCGGCGGGGGGTAAATGTAAACTAAAAGTAACATTTATCATCTTTCTCGCTCGAACCTCGGACCGTGCGGATTGCGTCGAAATTGCTTTCCTGGTTTGCATCCCTGCAAGGCACATTTAATTCTCACAAAACGACTCTTAAGGCAAAAACGCAAGAGGTGTTTCCTTATACCTTTTCGAAAATGAACCGTTTAACATTACACTAATTTGCGACTTTTATCCGCATCTTCATCGCAAATAAATAGATGAACATTTAAAAATGTGTTTAATTAAACGATTTTTTTTTTTGCATGGAGGTCACCACTTGTCAAGGCCCGGAAGCCACTCGGGGATAAGGGTTATTGCGTGTACAGTAATCAATGGGATAGTATATATATATATTAAAAAAACGAACAAAAACAACAAAAAAAGTTGTATGACAAGGATAGGCTCGAACCCAAAGCCTTGAGGTTATTAGTCTGATGACATAACACGACACCGCGAAGATGAGTCGAAAAAAGGTGTTTAGATCTTCCGCGAGCTGGCAGACACTGAAACGTCATCACAAATGAAAATAGGAAAAGAGAGCGAGAGCGTGGTGCAGCAATCCTGCTGCGTTGGGTTAGGCCGTTGACGGGCCGAACCTCGCCGCACAGCGATCCAGCCGCAACTGATATCTATTTTCTGCCCCACATAAAACAAAATGCAACAAAAGGTCGTTTTTAAATCTAGCCGCAACTGTCTCTGCTTTATCGTTATTTTCATGGAAAGTGTTCAACTGAGCTTCAATCTATGGTCCCCCCTCGCCAAACTTTCACAAGAAACACTAGACTAGCTGAAAACACTATCAATAATTCTCCCCACTCTTTATCTGTGCCTAAACCTAAACATAGATTCCATGATCAAAGCTTCTTTCTTAGAACTGCACGTCTTTGGAATTGTCTTCCGTTTGCCTGCTTTCCAGCTGTCTATAATATGGTTGTCTTCAAGTCCAACGTGAACAAGTTTCTGATGAGCCGTTCCACTTAAGTTAACAAATTTACTGAACTTCCATTACTATCGATTACTATATTGTCCTTTTGACTACTCTACACTCTTTAACCCTTATCCTTGAGTGGCCTATCGGCCTTGATAAGTGGTGGCGTCTATGTAAAAAAGAAGAAAAAAAAAAAAGACATAGCCCAAGTCTCAACACAGTTCAAAACATTGTGCACCGATTTGAAGGCCAAGAAGCTGTACTTAATCTTCCGCGAGCTGGCAGACACTGAAACGTCATCACAAATGAAAATAGGGAAAGAGAGCGAGAGCGTGGTGCAGCAATCCTGCTGCGTTGGGTTAGGCCGTTGACAGGCCGAACCCCGCCGCTCAGCAATCTAGCCGCAACTGATATCTATTTACTGCCCCACGTAAAACAAAATGCAACAAAAGGTCGTTTTTAATGTGGGAGAAAACCAGCTCCTTCCAAAAAGGGGGCACTCTGACAGTTTGCAACAATAAAATTGCCTTAGTATAGAGCCATCCATTTCAATTGATACTAGACGGGAATCAAAGCGTTGTTGATGTAAAGATAGGAGCTTGGTTTTAGATTTATTAAAAGTAACCAGCCACCTTTTCGCCTATTGTACCACGCGCTCAAGATCAGAGGAGAAAGAATCAGAGAGAACTTTATCATCTACAACCTCCGATGTGTTGCCATATGTTATATAGTGGGGTGTCATAAAGGAGATTGTATCATAAAGGGAATAGTGTCAAGAAGGAGATTCGTGTACGTGATCGTCTAGTTTCTAATCTTATTGTTCATGTCTTCGTGGGTGTGTGTTTGTGTACATGCATTTCTTAACATACCTTTTCATTCATGTGTCGTCGGTTGTTCCTCTGGTTTTCATCGTCTCTTGGAGGGGAGCTGGCCTGTTGGATGAAGAATTCATTCCAAGATGATAATTAAGGTTTTATGTTTTTATTCACCTTCCAGAGGTCGACACAGAATGGAGGTGAACCTTGCTTGCTTGATGGTACACGTCAGCGTCCTCCCCAGCCCAGGGGTGGGGACAGCTGAAAAGCCGTCTGTCTTCTTCAACACCCGAAACCAAACTGCCAAGAAAAGAATCAGCTAACCTCATCACATGACACCACGTCATCTGGTCAGCTGACCCTTCTTTTGCAAACGTGTCCACTGTCCACGTTATTCACCTCTCTCTCTTTCCCTCCCTCTCCCTCTCTCTTTCTCTATTCTCTAATAGAGACACAGAGAGAGAAAATAGAAAGAGTAAGAAAGCCAGAGAGGGGGGGAGAGATGCTCTTTAACACATAGACGGTCGTGTCATCAGCATAGACGTCAACGAATGATTTAAGCATGTGTTTAGACGAGAGCCATCCACTTCAATTGATGCCAGATGGGGATCAGAGCGTTGATGATGTAAAGATAGAAGAAAACCAGCTCCCCCATAAGGGGACATTCTGGCAGTTTACAAAAATAAAATTAACTTAGTATAGAAAGGTTTCCCAATTTAACTTTAGTGTAGCATCTGAACAGACACCACAGGTCAGCTATGAAACAAAATGTGACACAAGGTCGGTTTAATGTGGGAGATAACCAGCTCCCCTCAAAAGGGGATAATGTAAAAATAAAATTGCCTTAGTATAGAAGGATTTCCCCCTCCATTAACTTGAGTATACTATCTGAACAGACACCACACGTCAGCCACGAAACAAAATGTGACACAAGGTCGGTTTAATGTGGGAGATAACCAGCTCCCTTCAAAAGGGGATTCCGCAAAAATAAAATTGCCAATAGTATAGAAGGATTACCCCCTCCATTAACTTGAGGTTAGTATCTGAATGGACACCACACGTCAGCCACGAAACAAAATGTGACACAAGGTCGGTTTAATGTGGGAGATAACCAGCTCCCCTCAAAAGGGGATTCCGCAAAAATAAAATTGCCAATAGTATAGAAGGATTACCCCCTCCATTAACTTGAGTGTAGCATCTGAATAGACACCACACGTCAGCCACGAAACAAAATGTGACACAAGGTCGGTTTAATGTGGGAGATAACCAGCTCCCCTCAAAAGGGGATTCCGCAAAAATAAAATTGCCAATAGTATAGAAGGATTACCCCCTCCATTAACTTGAGTGTAGTATCTGAATGGACACCACACGTCAGCCACGAAACAAAATGTGACACAAGGTCGGTTTAATGTGGGAGATAACCAGCTCCCCTCAAAAGGGGATTCTGCAAAAATAAGATCGCCTTTAGTTTAGAAGGGTTTCCCCCCTCCATTAACTAAGGACAATTAATCTGAGCAGACACCACACTTCAGTGACCCGCCCAGTATACGGGCGTTCTGAGACTGGTTATTTATTTTTTTCACACGAAACAAAATGTGACACAAGGTCGGTTTAATGTTGGAGATAACCAGCTCCCCTCAAAAGGGGATTCCGCAAAAATAAAATTGCCAATAGTATAGAAGGATTACCCCCTCCATTAACTTGAGTGTAGCATCTGAATGGACACCACGCGCCAGCCACGAATGAAAATGTGACACAAGGTCGGTTTAATGTGAGAAATAAACAACTCCCCCTCAGAAGGGGATTCTGCAAAAATAAGATTGCCTTTAGTTTAGAAGGGTTTACCCCCCTCCATTAACTAAGGACAATTAATCTGAGCAGACACCACACTTCAGTGGCCCGCCCAGTATACGAGCGTTCCGAGACTGGTTATTTATTTTTTTCACACGAAACAAAATGTGACACAAGGTCGGTTTAATGTGGGAGATATAATTCAGTAATTAAGGTAATTTCGACTGCATGATTTGGAAGCTTCCATTGTAACTTATTAGAATTGGCAAAAGAAAAAAAAATCAGTTGAAACCACTGTTTTTTAGGTACTTGTACAGTTTAACCAAGACATTAAAAAAATGTAAATATCTAAAAAAAAAAAAGTTATATTGTACGTATCCATTTTGAACTGAAGATCTCCGAAAAAAATATTTCACTTAATTTGATCGAGTAGTTTTTTTTTTTTTTTTACAGCGGAAAAACATGTTTTTATGAGAGCGCGTTGAAGTCAGCCATTATGGAATTTATTTGAACACGCTATGGGGAGATAACTCCAGTTAAAGCGCCGACACTCCCTCCCCATCTTTAATACTAGCTTTTCTTCCTAAAAATCGAACCTTTTGCTCAGCATCATAACAAATTGTTTTTTTCGCTGTAAAATAAAAACTACTTGATGAAATTAAATGAAACTTTTTTTTTTTCGGAGAACTTTGTTGCATAACGGATATGTCCAATTTAAACTTTTTCCGATATTTTCATTTTTTAATATATATATATATATATATATATATATATATATATATATATATATATATATCTCACATGTACAGTTTAATCAAGACATTAAGAAATGAAAATATCGAAAAAAAAGGTTATATTGTACGCATCCGTTTTGGACGGAAGATCTCTGGAAAAAAAAATTTCACTTACTCTGATCGAATAGTTTTTTTGTTTTTCTTTACAGCGGAAAAACACGTTTTTATGACAGTTGAAGGTAGCCATGTTTTAATTTTTTGAACATGCCACGGGAAGATAACTTCAGTTAAAGCGCCGACACTCCCTCCCCATCTTTAATACTTCAGCTTTTCTTCCTAAAAATCGAACCTTTTGCTCGTTATCATAACAAATCGTTTTTTCGCTGTAAAAAAATAACAAAAAAAAAAACAGGTTTGTATTACTGTACACATAGATTCGAAAAACAAATATATAACAAATAAATGTTACCAAAGGCAAGGTAAGTTACTTTTCTGCCAAACTGGATATATTTTTTGTGTTTTTATTCAATGTAACATGTTTATTCAGCTCGAAAAACATACAGTGTTTACCGAGGTATTGGAAAATTCAAAATGGCGCCCGATTCTCTCTTTAACACAGTAAAGTTGGGAAAAGGTGTTATAAATAATAAACTAGACAAAATACTGTTAGAAACTCGTTTAATATATGTTACCGTGACAAAAGGTTATATTGTACGCATCCGTTTTGGACTAATGATTTCTGGAAAAAAATTTTTTACTTAATTTGATCGAATAGTTTTTTGTTTTTTTTTTTACAGTGGAAAAACATGTTTTTATGAAAGCGCGTTGAAGTCAGCCATTATGGAATTTTTGAACAAGCCACGGGGAGAAACTCAGTTTAAAGCGCCGACAGTCCCTCCCCATCTTTAATACTAGCTTTTCTTCCTAAAAATCAATCCTTTTGCTTGGTAGCATAACAAATTGTTTTTTCGCTTATAAAAAAAAAAAAAAAAAAAATACTTGATGAAATTAAGTGAATTTTTTTTTTCGGAGAACTTCATTCCATAATGGATACGTGCAATATAACCTTTTTTTCGATATTTTCATTTTTTTAAAACTTTTTAGCCAATAAGCACACAAAAAATAGCCACCCCCCTCTTTCACGTGGCCAGAAAGTGGGTGCTCATTTTAAGTTAAATTTGCATAGAGAAGTGATCACCCACTTTTTGAAAACTAATTTCTTCATATCATGAAAACTAGTTTTTTTGTGACGGAAACGGTTTGCAGATTCGTTTTTAGCACACCGAAATCTACAAAAAAATATTTTGTTCTATACGAACGTGAGACAGGTCTTAAAGTAAAATTTTACCAAATTTTGTCCTATTAGTGTAATGTAAGAAATTTCTTTCCTACCTGCTCAATTTTCCTCCCTGCAGAAAGCAAATGAATTCCACAAACAAAGCCATACCTTTAAACTCAAATTTTATTCACAAGTAACAGCAATGAAAGTTCTTATGTTCTGGTATAGTCCTTTTGCAAAAATGGTGGCTGAATTTGCTTCCATACGCATGGAGCCTTTAGTTAGAATTCTTTGTTGGAATGTTAGTTCATTGTTCCTTTGGAAGGATTTATGTTGTACATGGAGAACATGGAGGGAATGATGGCGCCTATATTCAAGCATAAAGTGAGTCCCTTAGGACTCATGAAGAAATAAGATAAGATCCAATAATTGGATAATAACATGCCGAACAGTAGTAGAATGTCCTCCTTGGTTTGAATAGGTTCAGCAAATAGGTTGTCTCTGTTTGTAGAGTCGAGTCCGTTCACTGATTGTTTGGTGTCCATGAAGGAATTATCTTGGCTCCCTCGACAGAGGTGCCGCTGGGTTGAGTCTTTCCCATAACGTGTTTTTTTTCTTAGACTGAAAAATAAGCATGAATACAAAAAGGGCGCCAAGTCAAAATCACCTGACACATTCAAATTTAAACCAATCACAGACCGGCTAGCAAACCGTGTAGGCGGCCTAAAAGAAACATGGCGGCTGAATATGGAATTTCTAACAGTAAAAGCGCTTAAATTATTAACTGACTGCTTGTTAAAAAAAAGCCCACTGTATTTATACTCATAGTTGTAGACAAAGCAGCTCTCAGCGGTCGTCATCAATTTCGTTTTTGATTTGTGTTTGTTTTTGTGTGTTAATGTACCCGTGCAGGGGGGGGTTATGTTTACTTCTTATTTTTCTATTTATATATTAATTTATTTTCCATTTAGTGTCTTCTAGCAACTCTTGCTGACATTTTTTAAGCGATGACCTGTACATTTCAGTTGACCTATATTTTTTTGCGCCTTTTAACATTTCCTGTCTGGGTCATTTGGACGCTTGTTTTTCTATTTTATATTTAATTCTATCACCATTTAATTTCTTTCTACTCCTCTTCTTCCCTGATCTTTCTTATTTATATTTATGTACATTTCCGCTAGTATATACACACACACACACACACACACACACACACACACACACATATATATATATATATATATATATATATATATATATATATATACGTAAATTGAATAAAATCACAACCTACATGAATAGAAATTCACTTATTTTGGCGTTAAGCTCTTACAGCAGTTTCGTGAAAGGATGGACAATTACCTCTCGTCCATAGAACTGTAAATCTTCCATCCAGTCACTCCTCAGAAACTTGTTGGGAATAGTTGTAAGCGTCTCTGAGGAGTGACTGGATGGAAGATTTACAGTTCTATGGACGAGAGGTAATTGTCCATCCTTTCACGAAACAGCTGTAAGAGCTTAATGCCAAAATAAGTGAATTTCTATTCATGTAGGTTGTGGTTTTATTCAATTTACGTATATATGCTCTGAAAACTCTTTGGAAAATTCATTGAGCTGAGATTATAATTGAGTTGGTATTATAGACAATTATATTTTAAACTTGCAACAGGAAGGAATTGTTGATAAAATAAAAATAATATATATATATATATATATATATATATATATATATATATATATATATATATATATATATATATATATATGCATATATATATATATATATATATAAAGTGAAAATTACAATTGAATTTACCAAAATGATCCAAGATGGTAAAATTAAAGTAAATTATAAATATTAAAGAATTAATATTTATAAAATTATCTCAGCCAGATAAAAAAGCTCGATAAAACCAAATAGGAAATAGAGCTTATAATATGAACAAACAGTTAATAAAATATGTTAAAAAAAAAGCCGATAAAGTCATGGATGTATTCAAGCGAGAATAATTATCCATGTCGATGTATTTGTCGTCGGCAATCTCTTTCTTTTTCCTCCTTCTCTTTCCCCCTCCCTTCCCCTGTTTCCTTTTTCCTTTTTATTTTTTCATCATTCTCTCTTTCCCTTTCTCTTGCTGTACATCCATTTTTCTCTTTTCCTTCTTTTCTTCGTTTCCCCTCTCTTCTATTTACTTTTCTCTTCTCTTCCTCATCTCCTTTCTTTTCTTATCGCTTTCCTTTATTTTTTATCACACTCTCCTCATCCCCAAATTAATTTCACAGAGTCCAAATTTAGAAAAAAAAAAAAAAAAATCGTTGCACATCTTGTACGTTCATCTTAGTTTCGTTAGTATTGGAGATTTGATAAAGTGTCATTACTTAAGGGGGGGCGGTTCATCAGGAATTTGTTTATGTTGGACTTGAAGACATCCATGTTGAAGTCAGGAGGGAAACAGGCAAGCGGAACAGAGTTCCACAGGCGTGCAGTTCTAAGAAAGAAGCTTTGTTCATGGAATCTACGTTTTGACTTAGGCACAGATAAAGAATGGGGAAAATTACTGACAATGGTTTCAGCTAGACGGGTGTTTTTCGCGAAATATTGGTGAGGGGGAGGACCAGAGATTGGAGCTCAGACGAGCACTTGCCATGGAAATAACGATAAAACAAAGATAGGCTCGCAATGTCTCTTCTGTGGGAGAGAGGTTGCAGGGAAGAGAAAAGGGCATCCCCCACTAAACCACAAAGTCTATTTTGTACTCTGTCAAGGCAGGATAGGCTGTTTTTAGCAGCTCCTGCCCAGATGTGGCAGCAGTATTCCATCCTTGGACGTACTTGGCTTTTATGCAGATAGAGAATGGCATCATTAGTGAGATATCTTTATTAATAAGTAATTAATATTATTATTTATTATTTGAAAAATATTTCACTTAATTTGATCAAGTGGTATTTTTTTTTTTTTTTTTTACAGCGGAAAAACACGTTTTTATGAGAGCACGTTGAAGTCAGCCCTTATGGAATGTATTTGAACATGCTATGGGGAGATAACTCAGTTTAAAACGCCATCTTTAATACTAGCTTTTCTTTCTAAAAATCGAACCTTTTGCTCAATATCATAACAAATTGTTTTTTCGTTGTAAAAAAAAAAAAAAAAACTACTTGATGAAACTAAGTGAAATTTTTTTTCAAAGAACTTCGTTCCATAACGGATACATACAATTTAAACTTTTTTCGATATTTTCATTTTTTTTAATGTCTTGACTAAACTGTACAAGCATCGATTTTTATAGGCCGTTCTTTTATGGGTCTTTAGTTGGTTAAAATAGTTTTTAAGGGGTCAAAAAAGGAGTTATGGCCTGGATTTTTAAAAAAGGATTAGAGGTAGGAAAGGATGCCATAGAGGTCACAACAAAGAATAGATGAAATGAACAACGTTGGAAGTGTATAGATTCTGACTCCATATAATTAAAGACACACGAATATTGAAGGTCGAGAACCGATTTTATTTACTACTAACAATTTGTATTAGAAGAGGCAAAGTGTTCGTAGGATGGAAATGGATTGTCCGATGGAGATATCTGACAGTTTGCATTACAGTGAAATGTTCGTAGAACGTTTGTAGGTATGTATGAATTGACAAGGAATGAATGTTCATAAAATATTTGTAGGTATGTATGAATTGACAAGGAATGAATGTTCGTAAAATGTTTGTAGGTATATATGAATTGACAAGGAATGAATGTTCATAAAATATTTGTAGGTATGTATGAATTGACAAGGAATGAATGTTCATAAAATATTTGTAGGTATGTATGAATTGACAAGGAATGAATGTTCATAAAATATTTGTAGGTATGTATGAATTGACAAGGAATGAATGTTCATAAAATGTTTGTAGGTATGTATGAATTGACAAGGAATGAATGTTCATAAAATGTTTGTAGGTATGTATGAATTGACAAGGAATGAATGTTCGTAAATGTTTGTAGGTATGTATGAATTGACAAGGAATGAATGTTCATAAAATGTTTGTAGGTATGTATGAATTGACAAGGAATGAATGCTCGTAAAATGTTTGTAGGTATGTATGAATTGACAAGGAATGAATGTTCATAAAATGTTTGTAGGTATGTATGAATTGACAAGGAATGAATGTTCGTAAAATGTTTGTAGGTATGTATGAATTGACAAGGAATGAATGTTTATAAAATGTTTGTAGGTATGTATGAATTGACAAGGAATGAATGTTCGTAAAATATTTGTAGGTATGTATGAATTGACAAGGAATGAATGTTCATAAAATATTTGTAGGTATGTATGAATTGACAAGGAATGAATGTTCATAAAATATTTGTAGGTATGTATGAATTGACAAGGAATGAATGTTCGTAAAATATTTGTAGGTATGTATGAATTGACAAGGAATGAATGTTCATAAAATATTTGTAGGTATGTATGAATTGACAAGGAATGAATGTTCATAAAATGTTTGTAGGTATGTATGAATTGACAAGGAATGAATGTTCATAAAATGTTTGTAGGTATGTATGAATTGACAAGGAATGAATGTTCATAAAATATTTGTAGGTATGTATGAATTGACAAGGAATGAATGTTCATAAAATATTTGTAGGTATGTATGAATTGACAAGGAATGAATGTTCATAAAATATTTGTAGGTATGTATGTATGAATTGACAAGGAATGAATGTTCGTAAAATATTTGTAGGTATGTATGAATTGACAAGGAATGAATGTTCATAAAATATTTGTAGGTATGTATGAATTGACAAGGAATGAATGTTCATAAAATGTTTGTAGGTATGTATGAATTGACAAGGAATGAATGTTCATAAAATATTTGTAGGTATGTATGAATTGACAAGGAATGAATGTTCGTAAAATATTTGTAGGTATGTATGAATTGACAAGGAATGAATGTTCATAAAATATTTGTAGGTATGTATGAATTGACAAGGAATGAATGTTCGTAAAATATTTGTAGGTATGTATGAATTGAAAAGGAATAAATGTCCATAAAATATTTGTAGGTATGTATGAATTGACAAGGAATGAATGTTCATAAAATATTTGCAGGTATGTATGAATTGACAAGGAATGAATGTTCATAAAATGTTTGTAGGTATGTATGAATTGACAAGGAATGAATGTTCGTAAAATATTTGTAGGTATGTATGAATTGACAAGGAATGAATGTTCGTAAAATGTTTGTAGGTATGTATGAATTGACAAGGAATGAATGTTCATAAAATATTTGTAGGTATGTATGAATTGACAACGAATGAATGTTCATAAAGTATTTGTAGGTATGTATGAATTGACAAGGAATGAATGTTCGTAAAATGTTTGTAGGTATGTATGAATTGACAAGGAATGAATGTTCATAAAATATTTGTAGGTATGTATGAATTGACAAGGAATGAATGTTCATAAAATGTTTGTAGGTATGTATGAATTGACAAGGAATGAATGTTCATAAAATATTTGTAGGTATGTATGAATTGACAAGGAATGAATGTTCATAAAATATTTGTAGGTATGTATGAATTGACAAGGAATGAATGTTCATAAAATGTTTGTAGGTATGTATGAATTGACAAGGAATGAATGTTCGTAAAATGTTTGTAGGTATGTATGAATTGACAACGAATCAATGTTCATAAAATGTTTGTAGGTATGTATGAATTGACAAGGAATGAATGTTCGTAAAATATTTGTAGGTATGTATGAATTGACAAGGAATGAATGTTCGTAAAATGTTTGTAGGTATGTATGAATTGACAACGAATGAATGTTCATAAAATATTTGTAGGTATGTATGAATTGACAAGGAATGAATGTTCGTAAAATGTTTGTAGGTATGTATGAATTGACAAGGAATGAATGTTCGTAAAATGTTTGTAGGTATGTATGAATTGACAACGAATGAATGTTCATAACATATTTGTAGGTAAGTATGAATTGACAAGGAATGAATGTTCATAAAATATTTGTAGGTATGTATGAATTGACAAGGAATGAATGTTCGTAAAATGTTTGTAGGTATGTATGAATTGACAAGGAATGAATGTTCATAAAATATTTGTAGGTATGTATGAATTGACAAGGAATGAATGTTCATAAAATATTTGTAGGTATGTATGAATTGACAAGGAATGAATGTTCGTAAAATATTTGTAGGTATGTATGAATTGACAAGGAATGAATGTTCGTAAAATATTTGTAGGTATGTATGAATTGACAAGGAATGAATGTTCATAAAATATTTGTAGGTATGTATGAATTGACAAGGAATGAATGTTCATAAAATGTTTGTAGGTATGTATGAATTGACAAGGAATGAATGTTCATAAAATATTTGTAGGTATGTATGAATTGACAAGGAATGAATGTTCGTAAAATATTTGTAGGTATGTATGAATTGACAAGGAATGAATGTTCATAAAATATTTGTAGGTATGTATGAATTGACAAGGAATGAATGTTCGTAAAATATTTGTAGGTATGTATGAATTGAAAAGGAATAAATGTTCATAAAATATTTGTAGGTATGTATGAATTGACAAGGAATGAATGTTCATAAAATATTTGCAGGTATGTATGAATTGACAAGGAATGAATGTTCATAAAATATTTGTAGGCATGTATGAATTGACAAGGAATGAATGTTCGTAAAATGTTTGTAGGTACGTATGAATGTACAAGGAATGAATGTACATAAAATATTTGTAGGTATGTATGAATTGACAAGGAATGAATGTTCATAAAATATTTGTAGGTATGTATGAATTGACAAGGAATGAATGTTCGTAAAATGTTTGTAGGTATGTATGAATCGACAAGGAATTAATGTTGGTAAAATATTTGTAGGTATGTATGAATTGACAAGGAATGAATGTTCATAAAATGTTTGTAGGTATGTATGAATTGACAAGGAATGAATGTTCATAAAATATTTGTAGGTATGTATGAATTGACAAGGAATGAATGTTCATAAAATATTTGTAGGTATGTATGAATTGACAAGGAATGAATGTTCATAAAATATTTGTAGGTATGTATGAATTGACAAGGAATGAATATTCGTAAAATGTTTGTAGGTATGTATGAATTGACAAGGAATGAATGTTCGTAAAATGTTTGTAGGTATGTATGAATTGACAAGGAATGAATGTTCGTAAAATGTTTGTAGGTATGTATGAATTGACAAGGAATGAATGTTCATAAAATGTTTGTAGGTATGTATGAATTGACAAGGAATGAATGTTCGTAAAATATTTGTAGGTATGTATGAATTGACAAGGAATGAATGTTCGTAAAATGTTTGTAGGTATGTATGAATTGACAAGGAATGAATGTTCATAAAATATTTGTAGGTATGTATGAATTGACAACGAATGAATGTTCATAAAGTATTTGTAGGTATGTATGAATTGACAAGGAATGAATGTTCGTAAAATGTTTGTAGGTATGTATGAATTGACAAGGAATGAATGTTCATAAAATATTTGTAGGTATGTATGAATTGACAAGGAATGAATGTTCATAAAATGTTTGTAGGTATGTATGAATTGACAAGGAATGAATGTTCATAAAATATTTGTAGGTATGTATGAATTGACAAGGAATGAATGTTCATAAAATATTTGTAGGTATGTATGAATTGACAAGGAATGAATGTTCATAAAATGTTTGTAGGTATGTATGAATTGACAAGGAATGAATGTTCGTAAAATGTTTGTAGGTATGTATGAATTGACAACGAATCAATGTTCATAAAATGTTTGTAGGTATGTATGAATTGACAAGGAATGAATGTTCGTAAAATATTTGTAGGTATGTATGAATTGACAAGGAATGAATGTTCGTAAAATGTTTGTAGGTATGTATGAATTGACAACGAATGAATGTTCATAAAATATTTGTAGGTATGTATGAATTGACAAGGAATGAATGTTCGTAAAATGTTTGTAGGTATGTATGAATTGACAAGGAATGAATGTTCGTAAAATGTTTGTAGGTATGTATGAATTGACAACGAATGAATGTTCATAACATATTTGTAGGTAAGTATGAATTGACAAGGAATGAATGTTCATAAAATATTTGTAGGTATGTATGAATTGACAAGGAATGAATGTTCGTAAAATGTTTGTAGGTATGTATGAATTGACAAGGAATGAATGTTCATAAAATATTTGTAGGTATGTATGAATTGACAAGGAATGAATGTTCATAAAATATTTGTAGGTATGTATGAATTGACAAGGAATGAATGTTCGTAAAATATTTGTAGGTATGTATGAATTGACAAGGAATGAATGTTCGTAAAATATTTGTAGGTATGTATGAATTGACAAGGAATGAATGTTCATAAAATATTTGTAGGTATGTATGAATTGACAAGGAATGAATGTTCATAAAATGTTTGTAGGTATGTATGAATTGACAAGGAATGAATGTTCATAAAATATTTGTAGGTATGTATGAATTGACAAGGAATGAATGTTCGTAAAATATTTGTAGGTATGTATGAATTGACAAGGAATGAATGTTCATAAAATATTTGTAGGTATGTATGAATTGACAAGGAATGAATGTTCGTAAAATATTTGTAGGTATGTATGAATTGAAAAGGAATAAATGTTCATAAAATATTTGTAGGTATGTATGAATTGACAAGGAATGAATGTTCATAAAATATTTGCAGGTATGTATGAATTGACAAGGAATGAATGTTCATAAAATATTTGTAGGCATGTATGAATTGACAAGGAATGAATGTTCGTAAAATGTTTGTAGGTACGTATGAATGTACAAGGAATGAATGTACATAAAATATTTGTAGGTATGTATGAATTGACAAGGAATGAATGTTCATAAAATATTTGTAGGTATGTATGAATTGACAAGGAATGAATGTTCGTAAAATGTTTGTAGGTATGTATGAATCGACAAGGAATTAATGTTGGTAAAATATTTGTAGGTATGTATGAATTGACAAGGAATGAATGTTCATAAAATGTTTGTAGGTATGTATGAATTGACAAGGAATGAATGTTCATAAAATATTTGTAGGTATGTATGAATTGACAAGGAATGAATGTTCATAAAATATTTGTAGGTATGTATGAATTGACAAGGAATGAATGTTCATAAAATATTTGTAGGTATGTATGAATTGACAAGGAATGAATATTCGTAAAATGTTTGTAGGTATGTATGAATTGACAAGGAATGAATGTTCATAAAATGTTTGTAGGTATGTATGAATTGACAAGGAATGAATGTTCGTAAAATGTTTGTAGGTATGTATGAATTGACAAGGAATGAATGTTCGTAAAATATTTGTAGGTATGTATGAATTGACAAGGAATGAATGTTCATAAAATGTTTGTAGGTATGTATGAATTGACAAGGAATGAATGTTCGTAAAATATTTGTAGGTATGTATGAATTGACGAGGAATGAATGTTCATAAAATATTTGTAGGTATGTATGAATTGACAAGGAATGAATGTTCGTAAAATGTTTGTAGGTATGTATGAATTGACAAGGAATGAATGTTCATAAAATATTTGTAGGTATGTATGAATTGACAAGGAATGAATGTTTGTAAAATGTTTGTAGGTATGTATGAATTGACAAGGAATGAATGTTCATTAAATATTTGTAGGTATGTATGAATTGACAAGGAATGAATGTTCATAAAATGTTTGTAGGTATGTATGAATTGACAAGGAATGAATATTCGTAAAATGTAACTTATCTTTTGGACGATGGATGTGGTATGGGTCGACCGGTCATATACATACAATTGAAACTTTTTTTGATATTTTCATTTTTTTTAATGTCTTGACTAAACTGTACCAGCATCGATTTTTTTATAGGCCGTTCTTTTATGGGTCTTTAGCTTTTAAAGGGTCAAAAAAGGAGTCAAAATTTAGAAAATAAATCGTTACATATTTTGTATATTCGTCTTAGTTTAGGTACTTGTAGATTTTAATCAATGCTTTAAAAAATGAAAATATCGAAAAAAAAAAAAAAGGTTATATTGTACGTATCCGTTTTGGACTGAAGATCTAAAAAAAAAAATCACTTCATTTGATCGAGTAGTTTTTTTTTTTTTTTTAACACCGGAAAAATATGACAGCGCGTTGAAGTCATCCATCTTTGATTTTTTTAAAACGCCACGGGGAGATAACTCAGTTAAAATCGCCGACACTCCCTCCCCATCTTTAATTCTAGCTTTTCTTCCTAAAAATCAAACCTTTTGCTCGGTATCATAACAAATTGTTTTTTTTTTCACTGTAAAAAAAAAAAAAATACTCGATCAAATTAAATGAAATTTTTTTCGGAGATCTTCAGTCCAAAACAGATACGTACAATATAACCTTTTTTTCGTCTCTTTTCTTTTCTTATCGCTTTCCTCTCTTTTTTTTTTTTTTTTTTTAGTACATTCTTCATTTTTTATCACACTTCCCTCACCCCCAACTTAATTCCCCAGATACTAAACCCTTCACATATAAATAAAAAATATGACAGCGGAAAAATATGATAGCGGAAAAATATGACAGCGCGTTGAAGTCATCCACCTTTGATTTTTTTAACATGCCACGGGGAGTTAACTCAGTTAAAATCGCCGACACTCCCTCCCCATCTTTAATTCTAGCTTTCCTTCCTAAAAACCGAACCGTTTGCTCGGTATCATAACAAATTGTTTTTTTTTTTTGCTGTAAAAAAAAAAAAAATACTCGATCAAATCAAATTAAATGAAATTTTTTTTTCAGAGATCTTCAGTCCATAACGTATACATACAATATAACCTTTTTTTTTCTCGATATTTTCGTTTTTGAATGTACCATTTCTTTATTTAAAATATGTTGGAATACGATATTTAAGTTTGTCCATATTTCGTAGATATTATTAAAGAGTCGCAATTTCAAAAGTAATAAAAAATATTTTCACGTGCCATCAGCTAGAATTGAAACTGAAACTGAAGCATCAAAGCTGGTGACGTTACCACTGCACCATCGTGACACGCATATGAACTGAGTAAAATTAAAAATAAACTAGGATGAATGTACAAAATATTTAACGTACAATATAACCTTTTTTTCATCTCCTTTCTTTACTTATCGCTTTCCTCTCTCTTTTTTTTTAGTCCATTCTTCATTTTTTATCAAACTCCCCTCACCCCCAACTTAATTTCCCAGATACTAAATCCTCCACACAGTAAACAATACCTATGATAAAATATCCCAGAGCAAACCAATCAATAAAGCTTGTTTTGATGTGTTATATTTTAGGGAATTTCCCTAATAAAATAAAATAACACAATTCTATGAACAATGACAAACAACTTCTTCAACTTAACAAGGGAAAGGTTTATTCGCAGAGCGTACTGAAGGAAGAAAGTAGAGTCGGGTCTCCACTGCCTTACGAGGTAGTTACAGCCGGCGGCTGTCGTCAATACCTTTAGTAGGAGCAGCGAAGAGAACAGGCGTCTAGCACCGACGAAGGCTGGTAGCGTAAGAGAGAGTTTTCTTTTGGGACCGGAAGCTGTCTGGTCCCTAGGGGTTAATTTGTATTCGTGTGCAAGTCCTCAGATTGGACAGTTTAATGCCGCATCACTCACTCAGAGGAAGCGAATGCGCGAAAAGAAAAGGGGTCTATTTGTGTCTGCTACAATATTTCTATAACTATTTCTGTTAATTAGTTGCTTTACTTAGAAGAAATGCTTTCTAAGGATAAAGTTCAACTTTCTTTCATTAAACACAACTTTCTTCCAAACTAAGTATACTTTTAGTGAGACTTTAATAAGTTTAATAAGATATTTTCTTATTTCTCAATAAATGCAACAGATTTATCATTTCTTAGGTGGGTATGGAAGAAGAACAGAAGCTAGATAAAAGTATAGCTAAGATTTTAGAGACGTTCATGAATTAATGTTTTCTTGGTATTTTTTTTAAAAAATAGTTAAGACCAGAGTAAAACTATTATTTGGATTATTCGGAATATATTATTTTTACTTTTTGGAATCTTTGAGCCTTCATAATTCGTGTATTTATTTTATTGCGGACTGTTGTCTTCATCTTCAGAGTTGTTGCTGTTGTTTCATCACGTTTCGGACAACTTATCCTTTGGCCTTCTTCAGAGGATGAGTTGGCGGAAACTTAGTGAAACAAGAACAGCTATGAATATCAAAATTTTTCTATTGATTCTATTTTTACGATATTTTCAGGGTCAATGTGAAATTTTATGCTCTTTCCAATAAACCGAATATAATATTTTAGACAAACGTTTTTTTTTTAAATTCACGCCCCCCCCCATTTTTAAGTGTCTATTAAAAAGTAAATAATTAATTTACTCACCAAAGTGTTATATATCATAAATTGAAGAGAAAAGGTCAATAAATAATATATTCAAATTTAAAACAAAAAAGTAGAGTTTTTTAGAAATTTACCTGTAAAGTCCGAAGTTTAAAACCTTTTTTTTTTAAAAAAAAAATCACGTTGTTTTTTTTTTTTTTAAATGAAACCTTGGTCCTTGTTCCTTTAATTGAAAAAAAAACAAACTAGGGCTTGAATTACATTTTTCGAGGAGTTATAAGCTTGGAAAGACGGGGTGGAATTATTCACTATTTTTCACGAAATTTCTGACACACCTAGCGTATCAATCAAAAAATTACGTACTGACGTTTTTTAATGACTTACAATTAAAGAAAAGTACAACAAATTGGGGGACTTTTTTTTTTTTGTCTGGCGTAGTTTTTGATTCGGTTTACAAAAACATAAGCACCAAACATCTTTATGTTTTTCATTCTTTTTTTGCGGGGGGGGGGATTCAATTATAGAACTTATGTGGCTTAGTAGGTGCTTCTGCAGTTTAGTTAACTGTTTTTCCGTAGGTAACGCAGCGGCGGGTCGAGGGGGGAGGGTGTGCGCGCGTGCCCCCCCCCCCCCCGCTCGCACCCTCCAATGTAAACAGTAAAATCTTCGAAAAATGTTAAATGGTGTTCTAATTGGTAAATGTCGGTGCGTTACTTTTAGAAAATTCTATGTTCCAGGAAAAAAAACAGAAAAACAATTAAATTACCCCCCCCCCCCCTCTGTCACAAACTTGGAGTGCTTTCTTTCCTTTTCTTGATTTATTTCTTTTTCAGCTAATTTTAAATTTTCCACCCAACAAGTGCTATAATTGTTTTTTTGAAAATTAGAAAATTCTATGTTCTGGAAAAAAAAAAAAAATAAATAAATAAATAAATTACACCCCCCCATACACCTTGGTGAGCTTTTATTTTCTTGCTTTATTTTCTTTTTTCATCTAATTTCAAATTTTCCGCACGCGCGTAGCGTTGTTTGCTTGTTGAAGAAGCAGTCGTTTATGCTACAGCGCGCAGGCGCGTAGCGTAAACGGAAGCTGCAAAATGGCGGAAAGTAGCTCGTGGGTTCAGGGGTTAATACCATGCAAACGATAAATTTGCCCAAAGTTTGACTATCAGATTCGTTGTCAGCGACTTCAATTACCTTTAAAAAACAAAAACAAATTAGTGTTCTGTTGTAGCGTATCTGGATATTTACCAAGTTCGTTCAGGTTGACATTTATTTGCTGTCTACCTCGCCAAAATTTAGCACAAGGCCGGAAAGTGGGGATCCGGATCCATCAGCAGGCTCCCCTAAAGGAGGGGCACTTCTGCAATCGTAAAAATTGCCTGAGTAACCCCGTCGGCATTCCCCGGTAGGGGCGCCTTTAGGCAGCAAGCGATAAACTTACTCCACCGGAAAGCCCAATGGGAGGGTGGACGGACCTCCTAGGTATTACCCAGGCGCCAGTCTGACAGGTGCTGAACGGTTCCCAGCCCCTCACCTGTCGGACTGAGTGTCAAGTGACGAATCCTTGACGAGTACTTCGGGTTTGTATTACTGTACACATAGATTCGAAAAAGTTGTCAAAAAACAAATATATAACAAATAAATGTTATCAAAGGCAAGATAAGTTACTTTTCTACCTAACTGGATATATTTTTTGTGTTTTTATTCAGTGTAACATGTTTATTCAGCTCGAAAAACATGCAGTGTTTACCGATGTATTGGAAAATTCAAAATGGCAGCCGACTCTCTCTCGGAGAGGGTACGTTTGGGAAAAGGTATTATAAATAATAAACTAGACAAAATACTGTTAGAAAACAACCGAATACATGTCAACTTATGTCACGGTAACATATATTGAGCGAATTTCCTCGTCTGCGAAAGAAACAAGATGGCCGCGATCTCGTTAAAGTTTAATTTTCCTCTGTAAAAAAACAAAACAAAAACAAAACAAGCAAACAAACAAACAAAAAAAACCTACTTCATTAAATTAAGTGATTTTTTGGGTTTGTATTACTGTACACATAGATTCGAAAAAGTTGTCAAAAAACAAATATATAACAAATAAATGTTATCAAAGGTAAGATAAGTTACTTTTCTACCAAACTGGATATATTTTTTGTGTTTTTATTCAATGTAACATGTTTATTCAGCTCGAAAAACATGCAGTGTTTACCGATGTATTGGAAAATTCTAAATGGCGGCCGACTCTCTCTCGGAGAGGGTAAGTTTGGGGAAAGGTATTATAAATAATAAACTAGACAAAATACTGTTAGAAATTCGCTCAATATATGTTACCGTGGCATAAGTTGACATGTATTCGGTTGTTTTTTAATAGTATTTTGTCTAGTTTATTATTTATAACACCTTTTCCCAAACGTACCCTCTCCGAGAGAGAGTCGGCTGCCATTTTGAATTTTCCAATACATCGATAAACACTTTATGATTTTCGAGCTGAATAAACATGTTACACTGAATAAAAACACGAAAAATATATCCAATTTGGTAGAAAAGTAACTTATCTTGCCTTTGATAACATTTATTTGTTATATATTTGTTTTTTTGACAACTTTTTCGAATCTATGTGTACAGTAATACAAAACCAGTACTTCTTACACTGTCTCCCTGCAGCCGAAGCCGCTAGGAGACTCATCCCATCATGCAAGACGAATAATGGGGTTCGTTCAGGTTCACCCGTCATATTTAGGAAAATCCTAATTATCTCCCTTGTTTTTTTTTTTTGCAAAAGACAAACATTTTTTTTTTGTTTTGCAACCGAAAAGCAAAACAAACTGAAAAATCGAGTTAAGTTTTGAAGAAAAATCTGACGAAATGTAAACCGTTAGGTTTTTTTATATCGACATTATGAGAATTTGAGCTTAAAATCAAAACCTTAATGAAAAATAAGAAAAATATTTGAATGGAAAGATTCAACCCCGTAAGTGTTTTTTTTTTTTTTTGTTTGTTTTTGGATTCGTTTTTGGGGGTTACACATAGATTCGAAAAAGTTATAAAAAAACAACAACAAATAAATAACAAATAAATGTTACCAAAGGCAAGATACGTTACTCTTCTACCTATCTGGATAATGTTTTTAGTGATTTTACTCACTTTAAAACGTGGAATCGGGTTTGTATTACTGTACACATAGATTCGAAAAAGTTGTCAAAAAACAAATATATAACAAATAAATGTTATCAAAGGCAAGATAAGTTACTTTTCTACCAAACTGGATATATTTTTTGTGTTTTTATTCAATGTAACATGTTTATTCAGCTCAAAAAACATACAGTGTTTACCGATGTATTGGAAAATTCAAGATGGCGTATCACACCCTCTTTAACACGGTAAGTTTGGGAAAAGGTGTTATAAATGAAAAACTATACAAAATACTATTAAAAACCCGCCGAATATATGTCAACCTATGTCACGGTAACATATATTGAGCGAGTTTTTAATATTATTTTATCCGGTTTTTTATTTATAACACCTTTTTCCAAACTTACAGTGTTAAAGAGAGAATCAGACGCCATCTTGAATGTTCCAATACATCGGTAAACACTGTATGCTTTTCGAGCTGAATAAACATGTTACATTGAATAAAAACACGAAAAATATATCCAGTTAGGTAGAAAAGTAACTTATCTTGCCTTTGATAACATTTATTTTTTATATTTTTGTTTTTTGACAACTTTTTCGAATCTATGTGTACAGTAATACAACCCCAAAAAGTTGTATAAACACAAATAAATAACAAATAAATGTTACCAAAGGCAAGATAAGTTACTTTTCTACCTAACTGAATATGTTTTTAGTGTTTTTATTTAATGTAACATGTTTATTCAGCTCGAAAAACATTGTTTACCGATGTATTGGAAAATTTAAAATGGCGCCCGACTCTCTCTTTGACACCGAATATATGTCAGCCTATGCCACGGTAACATATTGAGCGAGTTTCTAACAGTATTCTGTATAGTATTTTTAACTCATTTTCCCAAACTTACCGTGTCTAAGAAAGAGTCGGACGCCATTTTGAATTTTCCAAAACACTGTATGTTTTTCGAGCTGAATAAACATTTTACATTTAATAAAAACACTAAAAAGTTATCCAGTTTGGTAGAAAAGTAACTTATCTTGCCTTTGATAACATTTATTTGTTATGTATTTGTTTTTTGACAACTTTTTCGAATCTATGTGTACAGTAATAAAAACCCTTATAAACACCCAACGCCAACAACCACCCCATGTTAAGGACGGCTTTCGCAATAAACACCCTACAACCTCAAAAACCGTTCTTAATATGGGGAGGTGGGGTTATTCCGAAAGCCGTTCTTAACATGGGGTGGTTTTGGGTGTTTATACTATGCTGGGCCAGGTCGTAAACAAATACCAAGTAAGAATCAAAAGCAAAAGAATTCCGCAAATCGTCCCCCTATGTTGAGGAAGGTTTTGCCCGGACTTACATATTTTGTTATCTTTCTTACTAAAACAAAATATAATTATTGACTCTTTTAGTCAATGTCAAGTTTATTTCCAACTCCCCCAAAAACTTTAAAATGACGACTTATGAAGGTTTTTGGTGGTGCTAAAAACGAATATCACATTTAAATTTGGCGAGGATAAGTAGTTTTCATGATATGAAAAAATTACTTTTTCAAAAAGTGGGGGATCACTTTCTTATATAAATTTAACGTAAAATTGAGCATCCACTTTCTGGACACCTAGTAATTTTTTCATCTATATATATAAAAGCGAAAATGTATGTATGTGTGTTCGCTTTTTCTGTATGTCTACAAAAGGCTTTTTTCAGAGAAGCGGTCAGTCGGTTCACAACTTTTTAAAACTTTTTATATCGCATATAAATCGTAATATCTCACAGTTAACAACGAAGCTCGCCTGTCTATTTAATTTGCTTGATTTCGGGAAGATAAATATTCAACATTTGTCACTCGCCGCATGTGGGTTAGTCTTTTTCCTATAACATCTTGGGAAAATAAAAATAAAAAAAGCGTTCCCGCAGTAAATGAATACTAATCCCGCAGTCAAACTTGACCTCATTAACTCATTAAAACGGGCACCTGCCAAATCCAAGTAATTAAATAAATTCAAACGTGTTTCCGTTAGCATCTCGCGGTGGGGCAATCGTTAACGTCGCACGTTTTGTTTTTTTCACTTTAATTTACAACTTGCCTCAACGGTTCGGGTTCGATCCTCATAATTACTTCTTTTTTTTTTTAGCCCTCTCCAACCCCGGAGTTTCCACACACACCTCCAAACACCAGGGCAACGCCGGGTACCCCTCGCTAGTATCATATAAAACAAATTTAACTGTGATATTCGTTTTCAGCACCCCTGAAAGCCGGCGCTGTTTTTTTTTTTTACTAACAGATTCGTTTACATTAATTTTTATTTTTATTTCGGACTATTAGTCTCATCTTTATTAGTTGTTGTTTTTTGGATCTTTTTATTGGTTCACAACGTTTCGGCCAACTTCCTCTGGCCTTCGTCAGGTGGTTACCGCGACGGATAGGAACTTCGAATCTCCTAACTGCATTCTCAGCCATCACTGCCATCCGTAGTTGTTGTCGTCTCACCACATTTTTGACGAATTAACCTCTGGCACGCTTTGGGTGGGATTGAAACCGCTATCTTCAGACAATGCTCATCTGGAACCGTAGAGATCCAAAAACAACTACTAATAAAAGATGAGACTAATAGTCCGAAATAAAAAAAAAAAATTAACATATAATGCTCATCTCAAAAGATGAATTCCAATTAAGGAATAATATATATATATATAGCAAAAGTATTGTATCCATTTTGTGGTTCCATACCTCAACTGACAGACCTGCCGCCATCTTTGAAAGTTAGGGTCTTGTCTTTTGCACCATTACCAAAAATCTTAATTTTTTTTTTCAAAATATATAAGTAAGCAGTTTTGAAGAGAAGATTTTACGAACTAGATAAGTGCGTGTATGGATTTTCTGTTTTGATTTTTTTAAAATGGCGGCAATTTTTCACATGCTAACGCGATTATAGTTGTTTATCTTAATGATTCATTAATATTCAGGTGATTTCGACTGCATAATTTGGAAGCTAACATCGTAACTTATTAAAATTGAAAAAAAAAAATCAGTTGAAACCACATTTTTTATCTGAAAACTCCACTTATCGACTACAAAAATCTCGTCCCAATAGTGCCGAAGCACGCAATAATGATTACCAGACCAAATTCATCTGGAACCGTAGAGATTCAACGTCTCTATCAACTGCGCCACGGGCCCTGACGAAGGCCAGAGGAAGTTGGCCGAAACGTGGTGAACCAATAAAAAGATCCAAAAACAACAACTAATAAAGATGAGACTAATAGTCCGAAATAAAAATAAAAATTAACATATAATGCTCATCTCAAAAAATGAATTCCAATTAAGGAATAATATATGCTTTGTTAGCTTAGGATTGTATCCAACTGCAGATTGCAGCATTTCCTTGTCAATCAAAGTTGCTTGTTCAGAATGAGGAAAGAATTTTCCCAAGTGAAATTGAACCAATCCTCTCTGTCATGTAGAACTTCGTATCATTTCAGTGTCCCATCTTCATGAAGCCCCTTTCTTGAATTTTTAGTTTGTTTCTCATGAATTCTTCTACATTCCTTTTTTTTTTCTGTTGCAGTTATTTGGCTTCAAAGTGTTCAATTCAACACGTATCTTATTTAATTTTCAAATTTCACTCAACGCTTTTAATGGATAAACTACCCACGTTTCAAACTACGTGTGACCACGCGTTGTTATCCGACTACATATAAATCCGCAGCTAACATCCGACTACATATAAATCCGCAGCTAACATCCGACTACATATAAATCCGCAGCTAACATCACGTGGACACAATTCTTCGACACCATGGCGAAGACTAAGAGAAAAAATATATAGATTGAAAAAGGAGTGTATATCTCCGAAATATATCTCTCTCTTTAAAAATAAACACTCGTTTATTTTATAAAGGAAAAAATCGCGTTGCAGTTATTTGGCTTCAAAGTGTTCAATTCAACACGTATCTTATTTAATATATATAATTTTTAAAGCAATATATACATTTAATTTATTCTTCTTTTTTCTTTCCTAACAACTTCGACATGTATTTCTTTTCTTTCTCTTTTTTTTTTTTTTTGAGACAACAATTTCTCTTTTTATTTTCCCCCTGAATACTGTTTTCACGGCATATCGTCTTTTTTAAAAATTCGTACTTTTCCTCCATGTACGGGTGTATGCTTCCGTTTACATTTAAGAGATTTTGTTTACATTAGGGGGAGGCGGTTTTTAAATTGGCGGGAACACTAGAATATTTGAATTAGAAGTCAAATATGAACAAGTAAAATTATAGAGGAATAAAAGGCCAATCAAATGAGGTATAGCTCGTTTAAACAGTTACATTAAATTTAGTTTAAATTTGCAGTTTTTGAAAAAATTAAAAGTGCGGACTTTCTTTTTGCCGGCACTATATATATATATGTGTGTGTGTGTGTGTGTGTGTGTGTATATATATACTAGCAGAATACCTGCCGTTGCCCAGGATTTAATATGAATCAACAAATATTTTAGACCACTAAAAAGACAAGTCATTTTTATTATTGATCACGGACATTAAATCACGATATATATATATATATATATGTAATTAAATGTTTAGAGGTACAGAATTTATATACAGTTTTGAAAATAATAAGCGGAAGTTTCTCGAGAGCTCTTTCGGCTATCATCTCATCAGGAGAAAATCGATAGCGTACAAAATAATATTAATAAAAACATAAATCGTAAAATTGCCAACTCATTAATGAAACAGCTGCAATGGAAAAATCCAGAAAATAAACGAAGGTTATAAAAAAGAAAACGTGAGTCTTTGATAAACTTCCGCTTATTATTTTCCAAACTGTTTATATATATATATATATATATATATATATATATATACAGTTTGGAAAATAATAAGCGGAAGTTTATCAAGAGCTCTTTCGGCTATCATCTCATCAGGAGAAAATCGATAGCGTACAAAATAATATTGTGTCGAAAATAAACGATCAAAATATTGGCACAACGAGGGAGGAAAAAAAAAAAAAAAAACGGGAGAAAAGATTCGAAGTTCCCCAAAGAGAAACAATGTGTTGGATGTTTCCTTTTGCCGGCACAAAGAAGGTTGACGCACTGTAACAGAGACAGACTCCAAATGGTTTTTGGAGTCCAATATTTTAATCGTTTTTTAAACGTTAATAAATTTATTTTAGTGTCCCCGTACTTTTGGCACATTTAATAAGTTCCCCATTAGAACTCTTTATTTTCGACACAATATTATTTTGCACGCTATCGATTTTCTCCTGATGAGATGATAACCGAAAGAGCTCTTGATAAACTTCCGCTTATTATTTTCCAAACTGTATATATATATATATATATATATATATATATATATATATATATATACAGTTTGGAAAATAATAAGCGGAAGTTTATCAAGAGCTCTTTCGGTTATCATTATTATTATTTTCCAAACTGTATATATATATATATATATATATATATATATATATATATATATATATATATACAGTTTGGAAAATAATAAGCGGAAGTTTATCAGAGACTCACGTTCCCTTTTTTATAGCCTTCGTTTATTTCCTGGATTTTTCCATTACAACTGTTTCATTAATGAGTTGGCAATTTTACGATTTATGTTTCTGTAAAAATGTCCTGTCCCCACCAACTTCTTTAGATGTTTATCCATTAGATTTTTACAACAAATGGTATATTTTTAACATGCTGGACATCGTATTCGGGTGAAAGGATTTCCACAGCCATGTTTCCTCACTTCCTCCATCTTTTGATGTTATGTAAAGATAGTTTTCCGTTTTAACCCGTACTTACATATTTTTATTCATTAATTATTTATTTTTGTTTTAATTTTCCCTGTTTTTCCTATTTGTTTTTTTCCAATTATCATATAATTTTATATAATTTTATTCCTATATTTATGTGTGTTTATTTTAATATTATTTTTTTTTTGCTTGGTGTTTGAATTCGTATTATATTACCCGATGCAGGGGAGGTCACTCTCGTGATATCATTTTTATCTAGGATTACCTCCCTTGCATTTTTTCCTAATCTGCTCTAGTGCGTGAAATTAAATATTTGTTTCTGTGCAAACACCCGTGGATTACATCTAGTCTTTTGTTTAATACTTTTTCTTTTGATATTAGTATATGGTAAGATTCTAAGATACATATATATATATATATATATATATATATAATAAGAATTACAGTTAAGTTTACCAAAATGATCCAAGATGGCAAAACTAAAGTAAATTATAAATATTAAAGAATTAATATTAAATATTTTAAAGTAATCTCAACCAGATGTAAAAGCTCAATAAAACAAAATAGGAGATAGAGCTTATAATAAGAACAAGTAGTTAATATAACATGTTAAAAAACATTTTGAAAAAGAGTTAAAAACATATTTAATTTTAAAAAGGAAACACTAAATAAATGGAAAAAAGGAAACACTAAATAAATGAATAATCCGTGGAGTTTCGAAGAAATATTTTCCTTCTCATTGGAGGGTAGGATTTAGTAAAATACGGTATCAGATTTTGCTTGCAAAAGTATTAAATGAAACTGGTGAAGGGTAAAATTTCCAATGACGGTAAATATATATATATATATATATATATATATATATATATATATATATATATATATACTCTTTGTATTTGAAGGTTTGTTTTTTGTCTCTCTTGTATAGCAGGGGGTTCATATTCTTTTTACAGTATAAACAATATCCATTCCAGAAGCTTGTCAAAACTTGAGGCCTCCCCAAGAGAGCCATTCATTTTAATTGATGCCAGATGGGGATCAGAACGTTGATGATGTAAAGATAGAAGCTTGGTTTTGGATGCATTAAAAGTAACCCGCCACTCCTTTCCCCATTGTACAACGTGATCAAGATCAGAGGAGAGAGAATCGGAGAGAACTTGGTCGTTTACTGTCTTAGATGTGCTACCATAGATGGTAGTGTCGTCAGCATAAATGTCTACGAATGATGTAAGGATGTGATTTGGAAGATCATTAATGTAGATCAGGAAAAGAGTTGGGCCCAGGATGGACCCCCAAAAACATATTTAATTTTAAAAAGGAAGCACAAGATAAAGGGGATAGACCTTAATCCACGGAGTTTCAAAGAAATACTCTCCTTCTCATCAGAGGGCAGGAATTAGCAAAATGCGGGATCGGATTTTGCATATAAAAGTATTTAATGAAACTACAAGTAAGTCACAGATCTTACTTGGTTAAAAAAAAAGGGTGAGGTAAGGGGAATAGGAGGTAAAAGAAAAAATGATAAAAAGATTTCACATGAATGGATAGTCCGGTGAAGGGTAAAAAATCCAAGAATGGTAAAATCCAAACACGGTCGAATTAAACTTGATTCATTTTGATTACCTTGGTAAACTTATTGTAATTTTTATTTTTTATATATATATATTTGTATTTGAAGGTTTGTTTTTTGTCTCTCTGGGGGTTCATATTCTTTTTCCAATTTCTGAACACATTGTTGAATGACGGTCGAAATGATGATGACGTCAGGAATTCAAATTCGAGATCGACATAGTTAAACTTCTACCCCTTCACCTCTAAGGGGACCCTCCTCTGACCATGTCAGCTCTTTTCGACTGACTCTGCTGACTGTTCGCCTGACCTTCCACCTAGGCTCATGGACTTTATATTAGGAGATATGTTTAAAGGATTACAATACTGAGTGAGAGGATTTGACATCAGGAATTCAAATTCGGGATCTACATGGTTAAACTTCTACCCCTTCGCGTCTAAGGGGACCCTCCTCTGACCATGTCAGCTCTTTCCGACTGACTCTGCTGACTGTTCGCCTGACCTTCCACCTAGGCTCGTGTCTGAGGGAGTGGCGCTCGTCTGACAAGACGTTGCAATCATCATATATATATGCTCTTTGTATTTTGTCTCTCTTTATCCCTATACCTGTTGTATAGCAAAGGGTTCATATTAGGAGACGCGTTTAACGGGGGACTCGTAACACGATAACAATGTTTTTTGTCTCTCTTGTATATTAGGAGACATATTAGACATAACACGATAACGATGATGACAATACTGAGTGAGAGGAGAGAGATGGGAATTTGTTATTGAAGGAATGGTTATTTAATTTTAAAAAGGAAACACTAAATAAATGGATAGTTCTTAATCCGTGGAGTTTCGAAGAAATATTTTCCTGCTCATCAGAGAGTAGGATTTAGCAAAATACGGGATCGGATTTTGCTTTCAAAAGTATTAAATGAAACTACAAGTAAGTCATAGATCTTACTTGATAACAAAAGTGAAGCAGAGGGAATAGAGTGAATAAAAAGGTGATTTCACGTGAATGGATAGTCTGGTGAAGGGTAAAATTTCCAATGACGGTAAAATCCAAAGATGCAGAATCCAAGAAATTTAGTTAAATTTCCATTTGCACAAGTAAAATCCAAGGGAACCGCGCAATTGGAAGATGATCCAAAGTTATCCAAAAGGCAGAAATCCATGGAATAATTCACAAATAGGTACAAGGAAATGAGAAAGAATTCCAATATATTATTATATATATTATATATATATATATATATAGCTTAATTTAAAAGGAAAAGAGAAAGTTCAATTCCACAAAGGAGACTTATCTGGATAATGTCAAGCTCAACAATAATTTTTGGAGCTTATACGATAGGACAACAAGAGTATGAAATGAAGACGCAAAACTATATATTGGTAGATATAGAATGGATCATTTATTTAATAATGGAATACAGGCAAAATTTGGGGGATAGAAGGGACTCTTTATGCCAGGGCATTTCGAAGCCTAACGCTTCTCATCAGAAGAGTAGAGAAGGTGCTAGATAGCATGGGGAAGATGCGGCATCTAGCGTACGGTTCATTAGGGACGAAAGAGATTTAGAGGAATTATAGAATGTTGGGGGAAGCTTTATTGAATTCTAAATAAATAAGGAGAAGCTTATTATATATAGTATGATATATAAGAATATAATTTATCTTTAACATTGTATTGAGATTCAGGGGTATATGTATTATGGCTAAATAGGGGGTGTATTGTTGCTGCATGGTAATTTATTTTAATGGTTTGTAGGGTGTCTATTTTCTATGGAGTGGGTAATTTTGATTTTGATTGGTGCCACCTAAACGGCAAATGGCGGCTATAAATTTGCTTCTAATTTTTTTTTTTAGTGGGGGGGTTAAAACTGAAAGGTAATATGCGGCAATATATTTATAAGTTTCTACTGTTATGGTATAGGGAGTATGATCATAAGGGGGCGGTCGGAGATTAGGGTGACAATGACTATGAGTGCGTTTAACTTGATGCAAAAGGTTAAGTATACATATAGATGTCAAAGTGGGGGAGTATAAAAACCATTACTACTTATGAGAGTGGTAAGAATATACCAAATAATAGTAGGGTAATTAGAATAGTATGAAAGATATTAGTAATGAAAATTATAATAATAGTAGCAATAATAAAAATGAAAATAAAAACGAAGTAAAATTGAAGATAAAAATAAAGATGAATTAAAGACAAACTTATAGGTAAGCATTAAAGATAAACATTAAAGATAGTATTACCAATAGTTGTGATAGAAGTAAATCCAATGGTAGCAATGACGGGGATAATAATGGGGATAATAATAATAACAACAATTATAATGATGATTATAATAATAATGATAATAATGATAATAATCATATCATTATTATTATTATAATCACATGATAATAATCATATCATTATTTTTATTATAATATATATGAGAATTTTTAGGGGGGTACAGATTAATCAACATGATTTTAAAATGAAATAAAGGTTTTGCTCAACAGAGATAAATCGAAGAAAATACGATTAAAAAAAGTCATGAATATAGCGGGGGGGGGGGAGAAAAAAAAGAAGCAAAAAATAAACGGGGGGACAAAGACATAGAAACTAAATGAAGTCCTAAAAGATTTTCTTTTCGCTTCAATTTAAAATTAATGTTAATAGTGATAATGGTAGCGGTTATGGTAGCAATGACGGGGATAATAACGGGGATAATAATAATAACAACAATTATAATGATGATTATAATAATAATGATCATAATAATCATATCATTATTATTATTATAATATATATGAAAATTTTTAGGGGGGGGGTTCAAATTAATCAACATGATGATTTAAAAAACGAAATGAAGGTTTTGCTCAACAGATAAATCGAAGAAAATACAGTTCAAAAAAAAGTTATGAACATGGCGGGGGGGGGGAAGAAAAGCGAAAAATAAACGGGGGAAAAATTACATAGAAACTAAATTAAGTCCTAAAAGATTTTCTTTTCGCTTGCAAAGAGATGGTCTTAAAGACTTAATAAAAATAGTCTCTAGAATTTTTCAATGAAAGGGCGAGTGAGACTTATTCAAGATCGTAAACATGTCAGCACTGAAATTCGTAGCACACGCATGGTTATTTATAAGGTGCTTGCAAATCGCAAAACCATACATATTATTCAGAACATCCGAGGGTGAAAAATTTGCATAACGGATCTTTGATGGTACATGTTGTTTCAAACGGAAATGGAAATCCAATCTTTGCGATGTTTGCCCAACATAGTGCGCACTGCAACTACATTTAAATAAATAATAGAATTATTATGGGGGAGGGAAGAACATCTTTGCAAATGGACAACAACATAGGTCTGGTTGAAAAAAACAATGCATGGATTCAATGCAAAATGACACCGTTGCACAGACAAAAAGAGTTGCTTAGCAAATCGGTCACTGATATTACCTAGCCAAGGACATCTATTAACTATAATTTCTTTAGGTTTATAAAAATTGGTAACTTTCTTATTAATAGTAGTTTCAACAATATCTAAGGGGTAACCGTGGTTACAAAGGGGCTTAGTAATGAATTTAAGCTTGTCATCAAGATTAACTTTAAAACAAATCATCAAGGCCCTATGTGATAAATTCTTAATTAAATTATATTTTGATTTGTAGGACAAAAAGAGTCCCAACGCGTATAGAGACCGGTAAAGGTTGGCTTACGATAAACAGAAATAAGAAAACACGAGGATGTCTTGGACACAAGAACATCCAAAAACGGAAGAGTAGAATTTGTTTCTTTGTCTACCGTAAACTTAAGGGCAGGATGAACGTTATTGAGGGACATATAAGCATAATGGACATGGTGAGTTTAATGAGTGGCAAGTATTGGCCCTTCTAATAATCTTCCATTCTATCCTAGGTGTTTTATTTTCTCTAACTAGTTTCCAGTAATATAACGATAAGGAAGTGTCCTTTTCATATGTTTGATTATTCATCGAATGTGTATGTCCATAGAATCTATTTGTGAATGTCATTTGGGTACTACCTATGTAAAATCTTTCATCCCTTGGGTTCTGTTCTGGGAATATCGTAGCCTGGTATACCCCTGATGAGGTTAGATATTCATTTTTTATTGGGCATTCCTCAGGTTTTTAGCAGTTACATTTATTCAGTGTTAGCACTAATATTTACACTTTCTCAAAAATCATTTCCAAAAAAACTCGACAGTATCACAGCATATCCTTGTTAAGGCGGATGAGACCAGAAATTTTTATAAATTAGAAATATAATAACCTAGTTCAGAAGAATCTGAAAAAAAATCACAAAGTAAAAAATAGCAACATAATTGATTCGATAAATAAGGACAGTAGGAAAATCACTGATAGAGTAAATAAGCTTATAGGAAACGAAGCGTATATCATAAAATAATATTGTGTCGAAAAATAAAGAGTTCTAATGGGGAACTTATTAAATGTGCCAAAACTACGGGGACACTAAATAAATTTATTAACGTTTAAAAACGATTAAAATATTGGTAGGAAAAAAAAGAAAAGCGGGAAAAACATTCAAAGTTCCCCAAATGGATGTTTCTTTTTGCCGGCACAAAGATCCCCGATTGTGGTGCATCAACCTTCTTTGTGCCGGCAACGTAACGCCATTTCATATCTCCCGGAGACACTTCCGTATTTAAAAAACAAAATGGGTGACCGATTTACCAGAACGTTGTAACTTTAAAGTGAGCAAATATCGAAATAATGATTTTTTTTTTCAATTTTTTGTCATAATTAGTGTCCAATTAATAATAATCTAGTGAAAATATATCAAAAAACCTATCAGTATAGAAATTACACATGGGAGTGATGTGATGGTTGTACAACCCCGCCTCCCCCCCAAAAAAATAAGGATTTGCCGATTTCATATTCCGCCCATTCAAACATGGCCGCCAGCGATTTAGATTCCAAAATACAGGTATTTTTGTCTCGAAAACTATTTTTCTGTGCTATAAATAATTATTTCTGCAAAATTTCAAGGCGATTTTCGTATTCAGCATGACCGAAAACCTTTAAAAGTCGTCATTTAAAAGAAAATTGTGGAGGTGGACCTAATCTGAAAATTTACCATGTATACATATAGCAAAGTGTTGGTTTTAGCATAGTATGGAACGACATTATTAGTCTTCACATGAAAGCGCAGTATCGTAGCATATCCTTGTTAAGGCGGATGAGACCAGAAATTTTTATAAATTAGACAAGCAGAAATATAATAACCTAGTTCAGAAGAATTTGAAAAAAATCACAAAGTAAAAAATAGCAACATAATTGACAGGCAGTTTATTTCATTATTACTTACATTCTTTATTGAAAAAATAAATGGGCCTTGAAAAATTTAACTTTTGAAAAAAAAATCTATTGAAAATCCTTTGCATAAGTAATTTTATATTGATGCTATTATAACAGACTTGAAAGAATTTTAGAAGAAACCTTTTAATAATATGCTAATGCATAAAATTATGTGGGAGTTAAAATTAAAAATGAGTGATAGTGGGAGAGGTGAGAGAGTTAAGGTGGTAACAAATCCTGAATTTATTACCCATGTAGTCAGTCTGTCACATTAAAAGATATGAAATTGTTAAAAATTTAATTGACATCAAATTCATTATCTCTGTTTTAGCCTTTCTTGCAAATTAATGTGTTGCTACATTAATTGATGAATTACGAATCAGTGATAGAGTAAATAAGCTTAGAGGAAACGAAGCGTATATCCTTCTAAACAAAACGATTTAATTTATTTTAATTTTAATTTCATTCATGTGTGTCGTTATAGTTATTGCCTGTTTTCAGTGCGTGTGTGTGAGTAAAATACAGCGAACAGTGTATATACACTCCTGAGTATAGGTATAAGCGTATGTTTGCTTCTAGTGTGTGTTAGTGTGTGCGGATTGAAAGACACCGGTCAGTACTCAATAGCACTAAGGAATGTTTTTAATTTACTGACCGCGAGACAAAAATACTAAATTCTCAAGTACCTTATGCCGTAAAAACCAAAAGATGGATAGATAAACTTAAAAAGGGAATATAATAAAAAAAGGGAAATAAAAAAGATGTTCAAAGACCTCACTTATCCTCTCCCCGCTCATAACCCCCATCCATGTTACATTCTAACTTTGTAAACGAAATAAGAAAAAGTTTTTGTTTGAAATATCAGTTATTGACGATAATTCTTGGCCTGAAGACGTAATCCCCCAACGCGGGTGATTACAGAAACATGTATGCACATATGTAGCCATCAATGTTTGTATAAATAAATTTAATATATATATATATATATATATATATATATATATATATATATACTAGCAGAAGACCTGACGTTGCCCGGGATTAAATAAAAAAATCAACAAAATTAATATATTTGGTTTTTTACGTTATGTGACGTTTATAGTAACATTATTATAACTAGATTATATTTAGAAATCCGTTCATAACAATGGGAGGGGGCATTGTTATATTTTGTTCTTACATTTTGCCTTTCAGTCATCGACTATTTTAAACTGTTTATGAAAACTTTCAAGTATGTTGTACACTAACGACAAACTGATACAATCTGGCTTTGTTTCAAAATCAAAATAAACCTTCTGTTGTCTTAAATTTTCAATCAATTACAAAAGAAATATATATGGTAATTAGGGGGGCTTATATAATAATTTTAAAATTTACAAATAACAACAAATCTCTATACGGTGTTTGGAGGTGAAAACAAAACGAAAACAAAAACGGTCAATTTTTTAACTTTGACCCTATTATGACCCCTTAAAATTTATTGTTTTGGGCTCAAATCGAGTTACAAGGAAATCATTTGAGAAAATCTCTCATTAAATATTTATAAATTTTAAAAGAATCAGAATTGGGAATCGTATCCGAATCAGAAATTTAGAATGAAGTCGTCCCATCACTAATATATATATATATATATATATATATATATATATATATATATACAAGCAGAAGACCTGACGTTGTCCGGGATTAAATAAAAATTAATACTTTTGGTTTTTATATTATGTGAGGTTTTCTTAGAAATTTGCATTTTAATATAAACTCGATTTTCAAATGATTATAAATGCAGATATATTGATAATATTTCTTGGTTTATTATTTTCAGACAAACACAGACAAGGTACGCTTTTGAGGCTGCAGAGATGTCTGACGAAAAAGCACCGAACACTTTTGGGGCCGCGAAGATGGCCAGTGAAAACCCAGCGAACACGTTTTGGAAATCATTTCCGTGTGACATTTTCGGAGCTGTCTGCTAATATATATATATATATATATATATATATATATATATATATATATACTCTTTGTATTTGAAGGTTTGTTTTTTTGTCTCTTTTGTTTAGCAGGGGGTTCATGTTAGGAGACATATTAGATAGATAGATAGATAGATAGATGATTAATGCTAAATATAAAATAGATAGGTAGATGGATAGATAGATAGATAGATAGATAAATAGATAGATAGATATATAGAAAGATAAATATATAGAAAGAAAGAAAGATAGATAGATGGATAGATAGATAGACTATCTATCTATGTATCTGTCCATCTATCTTTCTTTCTTTCTATCTATCCATCTATGTATCTATCTTTCTTTCTATCTATCTATTTATCTATATATCTATTTATCTTTCTATCTATCTATCTATCCATCTACCTATCTATTTTATGTTTATCATTACTCATCTATCTATCTATCTATCTATCTAGCAAAGTAAATAATTTCTGTCATGGATGCATCTTGGTAACGTCAGACAAATTTTTAGCTATGGATGACGAAAACAACCTTTAACTTGCGGAGGAGATTTTTTGATAATAAAAAAAAAATGGTTGTCTTCAAATCAACGTCCCCCACCGTTAAGGAGTTTCTTGGATTTCCATTCGCAAACTCGCTTGTCTGTTAACGATATATATAATAAATGTTTAGAGGTATAAAATTTATATACAGTTTTAAAAATAATAGGCGGAAGTTTCTCTAGAGCTCTTTCGGCTATCATCTCGTCAGGAGAAAATCGATAGCGAACAAAATAAATTGTGTCGAAAAATAAAGAGTTCTAGTTGGGAACTTATTAAATGTGCAAAAAGTACGGGGACACTAAAATAAATTTATTTATGTTTAAAAACGATTAAAATATTGGCACGACGAGGGAGAAAAAAAAAACCCCAAAAAATGCAAAAAAGAGTTGTGGTATGAGGAGAATTACAAACTAAAACAGAGAGAATATTCAGACCTGTAATAATACAAAGAGGGGGTTGCAAAAATGAGTTGTGGTGTGAGGAGAAATACAATCTGAAATAGAGAGGCGGAGAGTTTTTATTACGATTTATTTATAACGATTAAAGTTGGATGTTTCTTTTTGAACAACTATTGCGGTGCATCAACCTTCTTTGTGCCGGCAACTTCCGTAATTAAAAAAAAAAATGGGTGACCGATTTACCAGAATGTTGTAACTTAAAAGTGAGCAAATATCGAAATAATGATTTTTTTTTACAATTTTTTGTCATAATCTGGTTAATTCGTGTCCAATTAATAATAATCTAGTGAAAATATATCAAAAAACCTATCAGTATAGAAATTACACATGGGAGTGATGTGATGGTTGTACAACCCCGCAAAAAAAATAAGGGGTTGCCAATTTCATATTCCGCCCGTTCAAACATGGCCGCCAGCTATTTAGATTCTAAAATACAGGTATTTTTGTCTCAAAAACTATTTGTCTGTGCTATAACTAATTATTTCTGCAAAATTTCAAGGCGATTTTCGTATTCAGCATGGCCGAAAACCTTTAAAAGTCGTCATTTAAAAGAAAATTGTGGAGGTGGACCTAATCTGAAAATTTACCATGTATACATATAGCAAAGTGTTGGTTTCAGCATAGTCATATTAGTCCTCGCACGAAAGTGCAGGACACAAAATGTTTTAAATAGAATAACAATAATAACAAAGTCTTTCGCTAGCGAGGACTACTATTGAGCGTAACCAGTTATACAGTCCTTTTGAAATTTTCATCTCTATTTTTCTCGTTATCTACTGAATATTTTTAATGAAACCTATATGAAATATGTTCCTTATTAAATTGTAAAGATTTTCTATTCTGAAAGAAGTTTTAAAGAATTTAATCATTATTATTCAGACCTGTATGACAAAGAGGGAGTTGCAAAAAAAGAGTTGTGGTATGAGGAGAATTACAAACTAAAACAGAGAGAATATTCAGACCTGTAATAATACAAAGAGGGGATTGCAAAAATGAGCTGTGGTGTGAGGAGAAATACAATCTGAAATAGAGAGGTGGAGAGTTTTTATTATAAATACATACAAAAGCACATTCATCTTTTTTTTAAATCCAAATTAATAAATTAAATAAGATATAATCTTAAAAAGATAGGATACACGTTAGAAAAGCATTTCATCTAAGGCATGAAAATTGTTAAACAAAATGTTTTTATTATAGACTTTAAAAATAAAGGTACAAGATTCAATTTGAAATTTATTTATCTTCAAAGTGCACTTTTATACATTTTACAAAGTAAGGTATTAAATTTGCATACCTTACTTTGTAAAATTTATAAAAGTACACTTTGAAGATAAATAAATTTCAAATTGAATTTTGTTTAACAATTTTCATGCCTTGGATGAAATGCTTTTCTAACTTGTATATATATGTGTGGGTGTGTATGTGTGTGTGGTCACGAATAGGCTCCTATATGGTATTAAATTTTTATACTGATTATATAATAATTGAAAATAATTGCGTTTTTGAATATAAATTACATTTTTACATTTTAACATAAACTCCATTTTTAATTGCTTATGAGTTCAGATATATGTGTTACTTCTTGGTTTATTATTTTCAGACGCAGACAGGGAACACTTTCGAGGCCGCGAAGATGTCTGACGAAAAACCGCCGAACACTATTGAGGCCGCGAAGATGTCCGACAAAAAACAATCAACCGCGTTTCGCAAATCGTTTCCGTGTGACATTTGTGGAGGCGTGTTTTCTTACAAGTCAAACTTAAAAGCGCACATAAGGACACACACCGGAGAAAAACCATATCCGTGTGAGATTTGCGGATCCAAATTTTCACGGATCTCTCATCTAAAACGTCATCTTCAAGGGCACAGTGGGCAGAAGCCGTTCTCGTGCAGCGTATGCGACTCGGTATTCATCGAGAAATTCTCGCTAAAGATACACATGCGGAACCATACCGGGGAGAAGCCATTTGTCTGCGGAATTTGTTCGTTCGCCTTCTCGAACACGTCTGCATATAACAAACACATGAAAATTCACACGGGTCATAAGCCGTTCAAATGTGACGTTTGCGATGCGGCCTTTTTTCAAAATGCGGGATTAAAATACCACATGCGAACACACACTGGAGAGAAACCATATCGTTGTGAATTTTGTGGTTCCGGTTTTAATAGCAGTTCTCATTTAAAGACTCATGTAAGAATTCATACGTGTGAAAAACCATATTCTTGTAATGTTTGTGGAATGGCCTATACACAACTGAATTCACTCAAGAACCACATGAAAAAACATTAGTCTCACTGAAATGAACCATGCGTATCAAGCCACCATAGAAAGCATTGGACAATAGAAATGGTGAGAGACCACCAGGAACGTCTACCCCAACAAACCTCAATCAAAATACTGCATGCAAACACACACTGGAGAGAAACCATATCGTTGACTCAGGTAAGAATTCATACACAGTAAAACAAATAAAAATAAAATTATTGACATCAATATGCCAGTAATAACGTACAGCTTTAGTATCATTGACTGGCCACAAAAAGACATCAACCGGCTAGATGTAAAGACACGGAAGCTACTAACGTTTCATAAAATAAGATATAGAAATCAATGTCTACCAAGGCTGTATTTGTCCAGGGAAGAAGGAGATCTGGGACTCTCAGAGATCAATCATCAACATAGAACAACTATAGTGAGTACCGGTCAGTATCTGAGAAGCTCCCAGAACCACACTCTCTCAATAGTATACGAACATCAAGAGACAAGAGCCAGCAGAACAACATCAGTCACCCAGCTGGTCAAGCATTTGGGTCAGGGCTGTCTCTCAGATGAGGATGAAGCACTAAACAAGACTGCCACAGAAATAGCAAGAAAGAGCCGGCAGAAATATATCGAGACCTCCCAGAGGATGAACCTTAAAGAATGGAAGCGACATCAGCTTGACAGTATTTGTTTCGTAGCGCAAAATCAATCACTCAGAAGAAATAGCAACGATCAATCCGTCAAAAGGAATTGAAGTGCGATTTGTCATGTATTCTCTATATTGCTTTGTAATTACAGTTAGCTTCTTATATAAGGATTGATATATGTATATATTAAGAAAACATGTGAAAAACCATATTCTTGTAATGTTTGTGGAATGGCCTATACACAACTGAATTCACTCAAGAACCACATGAAAAACTCACTGAAATGAAATAGTAAGCATGGGACAGTACGTAAAACTCAGATATAACAATAGAAACGGTGAAAGAACACCGGGAACGTCTACCCCAATAAAACCTCAATGAAAATACTGCATTGTGAAATGTGTGGTTCCGGTTTTAATAGCAGTTCCCATTTAAAGACTCGTAAGAATCCATTCACAAATAAAAATAAAATTACTGATATCAATCAGCTTGTTATGCCAGTAATAACATACAGCTTTACTACATACTACTTGGCCTTCGGGACAAGATCAAAGTGTAGTATCTGTTCCGGCCTGGGAGTGTCAAACTGCATAGTACCGTATCTCAGTCAGAGAAAAGCAAGGTTAGCAACTTAAAATGAGTTGTTGACTTTTATTTTAGGTGATTATTTTAAAACGTCTCATACTAACAATCATTTGGGTCAAACAAGGTAATTTAAAAAAATAAATTGTAGCTAAATATTGCTAATAACATGGTACAACAGTAATAAATTAATATTGGTTAGTCAAAAGTTAAGTTTAATTTATCAGCTTAAATGCTAGTTGAGTCCAGCTTTGAGTCTAACCTAACAAGCTTTGTTTGTTAGAAAATAGATGGGTTGGAAGAAAATATGATATGATTCATACAGAATTTGTACATTATTAATTTTATTTATATATCTATAAAGTTGAGTTTTTTTTTTTTGTTTTTTTTTGCTCTGACATTAATATTGAAAGCCTACTTTTTCTATTTTGCCATTGTGAAACTCTGTACGTGACTTTGGAGTACAATTGAGCTTGCGCGGCATTCAATCCACTTTAAGCGGGGTACAAAGGGGTTTAATGGCACATCAAATAAGACGAATGGTTCATATAAGCCTCTTGGGTTTTTAGTCAAACGTAGTATTCTTTCAGATAGGTAACCTTCACATAGCCCGGAAACATTATTTGCACCGTTAACTCTAAACTGATGACAGAAAACCTTCGCACATATAGATGACCATCAGAGAGAGAGAGAGAGAGGAAGAGAGAGAGAGACGAGAGAGCGTTTCTTTTTCTCAGATTTTTCTGCCAAAACATACACATATTGCTACATACAAATACCGTGAATATCAATTTTCAGAACAATATATCAACATTTATTTTTAGATAGTTCACAACCACAGTTTGAATGGTACAACACGAGTGTGTTTCAGTGGACATTTGTTTGTCTTGTAGACAGATGAATGACAACTATTTTTTTTATGTAAATCGCTCTAGACAACACATGAAGCCATTTGATGTAAACATTTGATGTAAGGAGCTAAAAAAATACCCTATAAGGTAAAAACTCTCATAAATGGACCTGAGGTAATCTCGTCAGCATCAGACAAAGCCAAACTCTTTGCCAAGAACTTTGCAGCTAATTCTAACCTTTGCGACCAAAGCTGCGTAAATCCAAATAAGCGTAAAATCCAGAAAAATCTGATGTGAATTTATAAGACCAAAAAAGTTTCACCTATGTATTGTTTTGAAAAAGTAAATTGTGGTTCAATTCTCTGTGATGGTGCACAATCATTTTATTTTGTTTTTTTTTTAACTGTTTATATCATTACTATATATTGGGTCTAATATAATAATACGTATAAAATCGGGCGGCCTTCTAGTATATATATATATGGCTCATTCCATGTCAAATCGACAAATTTGGGGGGGGGGGCAGAAACCATGTCCGACACGGATTTTTTTCAAATTTGCTACACTTATAGATCTCCATATTAGGAATTGAATGGCACCTGTTACACATCTCAAGGTCAAGGGATTTCTGAGATATGACCTTGACCTTTTTAAAAAATGTGAATTTTTATGGAAAAGTGACCAACTTTAAAAGACGATATCTCTATTGTTTATGGGCCTACAAAGTTCATTCATATATCATTCTAAAGTACTTGGATAGATCTACCATTTTATTTGCGAATATTTTTTTCAAGGTCAAATTTTTAAAAGTTGTCCTTGACCTTGACCTTTAACCTTAATTATCTCCAAAAACGTTATTTGAATTTTTTTCAAATTTTGATAAAAGATTTGTCTATCTTATGACAGTATATATTTCAAATTTCATGATGGGTTTTGAACTGGAACCATTCCTACAAGCGTTTTATGGAGATCTATAAGTGTAGCAAATTTGAAAAAAATCTGTGTCAGACATGGTTTTACTCCTGTCGATTTGACATGGAATGAGCCATATATAATTTTATTAATTAAAATAGCTGTGTGTGTGTGTGTGTGTGTGTGTGTGTGTGTTAGGTGTGTATTTATATATAATTACGTTTCAGCATTTCATGTATATACACATAAATTATTAGGTAAAGTATATTGTGTACATGTATTTCTGCATTTACTAAATAGTGCTCAATACATGAATAGAGTTCAGTAGTATGAAAATATGTGTGCAAGTAAGCTACACAGAAAGTTTCATTCCGACAGGAAATCATCAGGATAAATGCCAAATACCGATTAAGAGATTCGGAGTTCCTAATCCTGTCGCGGTTACCACCTGAATTAAAATGAGAGTTAGTTAGTAACGCGAATGTAATAGAAGTGCTAAGAACTATATAACACGATTGCTAACATAAATACTTACGCAAATTGACCCTGGAAGAATAGCTGCGGTGGCCAACTCAAAACCTGGAAATATGATGTTGAGCTGATTCTAGACCTTCACCTTTTAGCGACGGATAGGAACTCTGAATCTCTTGACTGCATTCACTGCAATTACTGCCTTTGGGGACCATGAGGCAGTTGATAGAGACGTTGAATCTCTACGGTTCCAGGTGAGAATTGTCTGACGATAGCGGTTTCAATCCTACCCAAAACCAGCCAGAGGCTTACTTGGTCAAAACGTGGTGAGACGACAACAACTATGGATGGCACTAATTGCTGAAAAGACAGGAGATTCAGAGTTCATATCCTGTCGCAGTTACCACCTGACGAAGGCCAGAGGAATAGTTGGCCGAAACGTCGCGAAGCAACAACTAAGAAAGGTGAGGATAATAGTCCGCAATAAATAAATTAATAGAAATAATACTCATCTCAATAATATTTTGTTATCATATATTTTTAAAATGCGGGATTCAGCTTGACGCCAGATGCACTTTAACTCTTAGCCTAATAGGATAGGATAGGAACTCTGAATCTCTTGACTGCAATTACTGCCTTTGGGGACCATGAGGCAGTTGATAGAGATGTTGAATCTCTACGGTTCCAGGTGAGAATTGTCTGACGATAGCGGTTTCAATCCTACCCGTTTATAGCCAAATCACCTCTTGGCCATGCTGAAGCGGGGGGGGGCACTAAGAAATATAACTTACAAATAGATTAAAAAATGGCTGACGACAACAACTACACATGTGCATACATGTTTCAGTGAATTGGGACTCTACTGAAACATATGCACACATATGTAACTAATAACGTTTTTATAAAAACACAGATATATACTAGCAGGGCGACCCGACATTGCTCGGGATTGAATGATGATCAACGAATATTAATTGGAATTCATTTTTTAGATGAGCATTATATATGGTAAGACAACTTATTTAGAAAGCCATTCTTAACATGGGGAGGATGTTTTGTAATTATTCTATACTTTCACCTAACAATTTAATAAATTCGTTCTTATGCAGTATACGAACTGTGCTGAAATAATAACATTTTTTAGAAAGCCATTCTTAACATGGGGAATGAGTGTCAGCTATGCTGTACTTTCATCTAACAATTTAATAATAAAAAAAATATATCATAAAACTTGAATTCAACTTACAATGAAAAAAAAACTAAAAAAAAACACGGTTCTTAAAGTACCTCAGAGGTTTACTTGGCCAAAATCGTGGTGAGACAACAACAACTATGGATGGCACTAATTGCTGAAAAGACAGGAGATTCAGAGTTCATATCCTGTCGCAGTTACCACCTGACGAAGGCCAGAGGAATAGTTGGCCGAAACGTCGCGAAGCAACAACTAAGAAAGGTGAGGATAATAGTCCGCAATAAATAAATTAATAGAAATAATACTCATCTCAATAATATTTTGTTATCATATATTTTTAAAATGCGGGATTCAGCTTGACGCCAGATGCACTTTAACTCTTAGCCTAATAGGATAGGATAGGAACTCTGAATCTCCTGACTGCATTCACTGCAATTACTGCCTTTCGGGACCATGAGGCAGTTGATAGAGACGTTGAATCTCTACGGTTCCAGGTGAGAATTGTCTGACGATAGCGGTTTCAATCCTACCCAAAACCAGCCAGAGGTTTACTTGGCCAAAACGTGGTGAGACGACAACAACTATGGATGGCACTAATTGCTGAAAAGACAGGAGATTCAGAGTTCATATCCTGTCGCAGTTACCACCTGACGAAGGCCAGAGGAATAGTTGGCCGAAACGTCGCGAAGCAACAACTAAGAAAGATGAGGATAATAGTCCGCAATAAATAAATTAATAGAAATAATATTTTGTTATCATATATTTTTAAAATGCGGGATTCAGCTTGACGCCAGATGCACTTTAACTCTTAGCCTAATAGGATAGGATAGGAACTCTGAATCTCTTGACTGCAATTACTGCCTTTGGGGACCATGAGGCAGTTGATAGAGATGTTGAATCTCTACGGTTCCAGGTGAGAATTGTCTGACGATAGCGGTTTCAATCCTACCCAAAACCACCTGACGAAGGCCAGAGGAATAGTTGGCCGAAACGTCGCGAAGCAACAACTAAGAAAGGTGAGGATAATAGTCCGCAATAAATAAATTAATAGAAATAATACTCATCTCAATAATATTTTGTTATCATATATTTTTAAAATGCGGGATTCAGCTTGACGCCAGATGCACTTTAACTCTTAGCCTAATAGGATAGGATAGGAACTCTGAATCTCTTGACTGCAATTACTGCCTTTGGGGACCATGAGGCAGTTGATAGAGATGTTGAATCTCTACGGTTCCAGGTGAGAATTGTCTGACGATAGCGGTTTCAATCCTACCCAAAACCACCTGACGAAGGCCAGAGGAATAGTTGGCCGAAACGTCGCGAAGCAACAACTAAGAAAGGTGAGGATAATAGTCCGCAATAAATTAAAACGTAATGCAAATGCAAATTTAATAGAAGTGCAAAGAACTATATAACACAGAGATTCAAAAAAGTAGTCAAAAATTCCAATACATAACAAATAAATGTTAACAAAGGCAAGATAAATTACTCTTCTACCTATCTGGAAAACCTTGTAGTGGTTTTGCTCTCTCTAAAACGTTTAATCGGTTCGAAAAATATTACGTGAGAACAAGAAAAATGGTGGCGACTTGGCTCCTAACTTTCAAAGTTTTGAAAATGACTTAAAACTAAAAAAATATACAAAATACTGTTAGAAACCCAGTCAATATAACCTCTGACCTTCTTTAGGTGTATCTTTTTGAATTCGGAAATTTTTCTATCAAACTTGGAAGATTGAACCCTAACCCTAACCCTAACCCTAACCTCCAAAAGCATGTAACTTTTACAACTAACTTTTATGCAAATTAGATAGATAATAGTAAACTGGATTAATCAGCATTTAGATATAATTTTTTAAAAAAAATCTGTTACAATATTAATGTACGATCTGCGTCGTTGGCTCATAAGATCGAAATAATGGAAATATTTTAGCAGAACGCCATCAATTTTATTTGTGTTATCGGCATTGTGATTTTAAGCAGGATATATCACTTTTTTATTTTACAAGACGTTGAACTTCATACTAATAATAACAGTATATTTTTATAACTCAATTAAGGTTCCTCACTCTCGAAAACAAACTAAGTAACTGGAAGTATGATGTTGAATGGGGGTTTCGTCACGATTTTTTGCAAATGCAACAATTAATTTTATATGCCGAATATATGCCATTTATTAAGTACGAGCAGAGTTACCTAGCATTGCCCGGGTGTGATGAGGAGTGGAGTGAGGGGGTTAAAACAAAACAAGACAGAAAATAAAGAATAAGCGAACGTAATAAGTTTTTTAATGTCTTAAACTAATGGCTTCAAGTCAAGGGAAGTAACTCAGTCTTGTTACAATTAATGCACAGAGTAGATGTTTTATCTATATATATAAAAGCGAAAATGTATGTATGTATGTATGTACGCTTCTCCTCGATGTCCACAAAAGGCTTCTTTCAGAGAAGCGCTCGCTCGCTTCACAACTTCTTAAAACTTTTTATATCATCTATAAATTGTAATATCTCAGAGTTAACCACGGAGCTCGCCTGTCTATTTAATTTTATTGACTTTCAATGTTAATTATTCCACATTTCCCGCATCGGCATGTGTTACATTCAGATTTCGGTATAAAAAAAAGCGAAACTCGACTCTAATCACAGGCCCAGAGCCAGTGGTCTCTAAGAGAGCTAAGTAACGTTTGGTCAATGTTGACTTCGTCATATCAGACGGTAGCTCGGGTTTTTAAAAACAAGCAAACCGATTTATTCACCTCATTAAAAACTGTCATTCGGTTTTCGGTATAAACAAAAAGCGAAACTCAACTCTAATCACTGGCCAAAAGCCAAACTGGCCTGCGCGCCCTTCGGGGCCCGGGCAACAGGATCAAAGTGTAGTATCTGTTCTGACAGATACTGCAAGCAAAGACCAGATGTGGGGGCAACCCCACATGCCTGACCTTTAACCAGCTCCCATTTCCCACCTCTCGGGAGCTGGTCCCCTTTTTCCCTTCCTCCTCCCTTCACTCCTCACATTAAAAATCGGCCTTGTGCCTAATTTGCTTGGTGGGGGAGCAAATAAATATCCACTGACTGAAAGCCAGTGGTCTCTAGAGAGCTAAGTAACGTTTGGTCAATGTCGAATTCGTCATATCAGATGGTAGCTTTCATTTCGAGACGAGACGCTCCCCCTAATAAACAGGGAGCGGGTTTTTAAAAACAAACAAACTGATTTATTGACCTCATTAAAAACTGTCCCGCACAAAATGCTAACTGCACCTGTTTTTTTTTTTAACACTTTACTATTTTCCAACTGCGCATTGTCAAGGCTTCGTTTTTTTTTCACGGGCACCTGTTTTTTTTTTCACACACACCTACAAAGACCCGGGCAACGCCGGGTACCCCTCGCTAATTGTGACATGACATGAGAACGTTTAAATATTATAACTTTTTTTTTTATCGGAAAAAAAAAACAACGAACGCGATGCCCTGCTTCCCCTTAAGTTAAGATACAGGAGAACATAATTAAAACTAATTATTGCAGTAATTAAAAAAAAACAGAAGTTTCGTTTCATTTCTGTAGGATAGGATTTAAAATTTTTTCTCAGTAAATTATTATTGAATGAAATGACTTTATATCTTAGCCCTGCTTCCCCTTAAGTAATTAAAAAAAAACGGAAGAAGTTTCGTTTCTGTAGGAAAGTTACGATCGCCATCTTTTTTTTTCGTGCAAAAGACGAAAGATAGAAGTTTCAAAGCTAATTATTCGCTTCAAGTGCCACTTATAAATCTTTTCTTCCGCATGCTGCACTCGAACCCTCTTCCATTCTGTTCACTTATTCAAAGTTCAAGCTAAGAATGAGACAGATATTCGTAAGATCTAAAAGAAATTCTATAATAAAATAAAGAAACGAAACCGAAGGTGTGTGTGTGTGAGAGAGAGAGAGAGAAAGAGAGATAGAGAGAGAGAGAGAGAGACAGAGAGAGAAAGGAAAGTGTTACCGTTGTTAACAAAGATAAGGAGAGAAACCTCAAGACGTGGCCTTCAACATCTTTTATTAATCGCAGAAAAAATGGGGGAAGCTATCTTAGCCCTGCTTCCCCTTAAGTTAAGATACAGGAAAACATAATTAAAACTAATTATTGCAGTAATTAAAAAAAACGGAAGAAGTTTCGTTTCATTTCTGTAGGATAGGATTTTATGTTTTTGTTTTTCATCATTTCGCTTCTTGATACAACTTTGACAAAAACTATTTTTCGTCACGGAAGCCGGTAAGAAACCTGTCAAAATTACCTATTAAAATGCTACTTTAAAGTTTATAAATAAATTGAAACATTATTATTCTTTAGTTTCTGTATTCATAAAATTAGGTATTTTTTTGTTGTAATTAAAATATTTATTCTATTTTCTTTGTTTGTTTTTTTACAATAATACCATTTTTTCAATTATTTTACTTAGTGACCCTGGATTTGAATTGATATATATATATTTTATTTATTGAATTATAAAAAAATATAAAAAGGATTATAAAAACAGTCTTACGCTGATGTTTATATCATCATACGTTTAAATATTACAACTTTTTTTTTTAAATTGGGGGAAAAAAAACAACAAACGCGATGCAAATTAACGAACATAAAAGTAGCATAAGTAACGACATTTAAAAGGTAAAAAAATCTTTAAAAAATCGAAAAAACAAAAATAAAAAACGTGATGGAAAAAAAAAAATGAACGTAAAAAAAAAAATGGCATAAATAACCTCTGTTTCAATATTAAAACTTTAAAAATCGAAAAAAAAAAATATATATATCTGATATCTCGGCCCGAACGTGCAATCTTTAGATAATGACGCTGCCACTATAATGACTGGTCTATGATCACGTGAGCGAAGTTACGTCGTTTTTTTTTAATATTTAAACTATCCCATTGATTACTGTACACACAATAACCCTTATCCACGAGTGGCTTCTGGGCCTTGATAAGTGGTGATCTCCATGTAAAAAAAAAAAAAATTTAAAGAAAGAATGCTTTTTTGCGTGTATGGCTAAATTGTCATAAAAGAACAATTTTTTGCTACCCCTCCTTGTAGAAAAGTGCCCAGTTGATGGTGAAGGAATTAATGTTTTTAGCGAATTTTTCGATATTTATCGTCCGAAGGGTCGAGCTTCAAAACTATGATGATTTTGTGGTTGAGAATATGAATATGAATATATATATATATATATGAATATGAATATATATATATATATATATATATATATATATATATATATATATATATGAATATGAATATATATATATGAATATATATATATGAATATATATATATGAATATATATATATATATATATATGAATATATATATATATATATATGAATATGAATATATATATATGAATATATATATATATATATATATGAATATATATATATAAATATATATGAATATATATATATATATATATGAATATATATATATAAATATATATGAATATATATATATATATATGAATATATATATATATATATATGAATATATATATATATGAATATGAATATATATGAATATGAATATATATATATATATATATGAATATGAATATATATATATATATGAATATGAATATATATATATATATGAATATGAATATATATATGAATATATATATGAATATGAATATATATATATATGAATATGAATATATATATGAATATATATATGAATATGAATATATATGAATATGAATATATATATATATGAATATGAATATATATATGAATATATATATATATATATATATCTATATGAATATGAATATATATATATATGAATATATATATATCTATATGAATATGAATATATATATGAATATATATATATATGAATATATATATATCTATATGAATATGAATATATATATGAATATGAATATATATATATATATATGAATATATGAATATATATATATGAATATATATATATGAATATGAATATATATATGAATATATATATATATGAATATGAATATATATATATATATGAATATGAATATATATATCTATATGAATATGAATATATATATATATATGAATATGAATATATATATGAATATGAATATATATATGAATATATATATACATATGAATATGAATATATATATGAATATATATATGAATATATGTATATGAATATGAATATATATATACATATGAATATGAATATATATATCTATATGAATATGAATATATATATATATGAATATGAATATATATATGAATATGAATATATATATGAATATATATATACATATGAATATGAATATATATATGAATATATATATGAATATATGTATATGAATATGAATATATATATACATATGAATATGAATATATATATCTATATGAATATGAATATATATATATATGAATATGAATATATATATATATGAATATATATATATATTTATGAAGATAACGAAAAGAAGTCTTATTTTAACATTTGATAAACAGCTTTATTTCTTATCTTCATCAGTATTCGTGCGTGCTTTTATTTATCATAATAGTGCAAAGATTCCCTGATGTGTGGACGGAGATTAGATTATTTTTAATATTTTAATCTTAGATCTACCAATATATTTATTAAAAAAATAATAATTAAATAATAATTGATAACAATAGTGCTCGTAGATGCAGCATTTCCTTTTACATTTTACATCTTACACATAACAAGCTAGCAGCTTATAGATCGAAAAGAAACTTAAAATTCAGCCTACGGCGCGGTTTATACTTCGTCTGCAATTTCCCCGAGAGTCTTTTCCCATAACACAATCGAGGCGTTTATCGATTTGACCGTAGAGAATCATCAGGTAAGCAAAGTCAAATCCAATAATAAAGTTACTTTATTTCCCTCCTGATTAATACACGCTTATAGGTTGGGTCACTTAACGTTTTCAGGAAATTGACTGTGATTATTGAACAGAGAATATACTGCGTATGAGCGTTCATATCTTTTCCATAATATGCCGACCCAGCGAATCTTTCAGCGCATAGGAAAACCTACAACTAAATATTTTATACTTAGTGTACCGACCTGGAATTGTCCGGGACGCTTTACGTTTAAATTAGTTTTGTAAATATTTTTTTAGATATCATATCCATTAATTAATTTTTTATCCTCGAGTGGCCTCTAGGCCTTGAGAAGCAGTAATTACTAACGATTACTATATTGTCCAATTGACTACTGCACTTTTTAACCCTTATCCTCGGGTGGCCTCTGGGCCTTGATAAGTGGTAATGCCTAAGTAATAAAAAAATAGGGATATTACAAATATCCCGCATTTCCATTACAACCGATTACTACTTATTGTCCAATTGACTACTGTGGACTTTTTAACTCTTATCCTCGAGTGGCCTCTGGGCCTTGATAAGTGGAAATGACTAAGTAACAAAAAAATAGGTATATAACAAATTTCCCGAATTTCCATTACTAACGATTACTACATTGTCCAATTGACTACTGTGCACTTTTCAATCCTTATCCTCGAGTGGCCTTTGGGCCTTGATAAATGGTAATGCGTATTTAACAAAATATAAATATATATATAACAAATTTCCCGCATTTCCATTACTAACGATTACTATATTGTGCAATTGACTACTGCACTTTTAAACCCTTATCCTCGAGTGGCCTCTGGGCCTTGATAAGTGGTAATATCCTTGAGTGGCCTCTTTGTCTTGAAACGTTGTAATGCCTAAGTAACTAAAGAATAGTTATATAACAAATTTCCCGAATTTCCATTACTAACGATTACTACTGTGCACTTTTCAATCCTTATCCTCGAGGGGCCTGTGGGCCTTGATAAATGGTAATGCGTATGTAACAAAATATACATATATATATATAACAAATTTACTGAATTTCCATTACTAACGATTACTATATTGTCCAATTGACTACTGCACTTTTAAACGCTTATCCTCGAGTGGCCTCTGGGCCTTGATAAGTGGTAATACCATCGTTAGCAATGGAAATTCAGTAAATTTGTTATATATATATTTATATTTTGCGAAATACGCATTACCACTTATCAAGGCCCAGACGCCACTCGAGGATAAGGATTGAAAATATTCAACAAATTTTTTATCTACAGATTAGAAAATTTGTATATAGGGTATTCAGACATATGGAATATATCTAGCATAATCTATCTATTATATCTATAAAAGTCAGAATGTGTGTGTGTGTGTGTGTGTGTGTGTGTGTGTGTGTGTGTGTGTGTGAGGTAGAGAGAGAGAGAGAGAGAGAGAGAGAGAGAGAGAGAGAGAGAGAGAGAACAATTCTTAACCTATATATGCAACAAATTTTTTATCTACAGATTTTAAATTTGTTATAAAGGGTATTCAGACATGAAAATATATCTAGCATAATCTAAACTATAGATCTAAATGGGCAATAGTGACACTTTAATCAATATGATCAGCTCATTTTAATGCTTTTAGTAAAATACTAGCAGGGCTACCCGGCGTTGCTCGAGACCGTATAAACAATGAAAAAACAAAAGCAGATACTGAACATCTCAAGTTTTAGCATTACAAACAAACATTTGTCTTTTATATATATAGATAATGACAGGTTTTTTGGGGGCCCCCCTCGAAGATAACTGATCAGTTGACCAACTTCTAGTGGTCCGTTTGACGTGAAATTTCGATATTTGTCATCCGGGTGATGGGGCTTCGATATGATACCAAATTTGTCAAGTTTGGTTCCGTCTTTCAAAAGTTTTAGCCTTACAAACAAACATACATACACACCGATTTTTGCCTTTTATATATATAGATGACTGCATATAAGCAAACTACAGAAACAGAAATTGTATTCGTTTCAATATACTGTAGCAAACACGTTATTTTATTGCCGACAGCATGGTAAAATAGTCGTCAATGGTAACTGTTGACGATGTGAAGGCTGATATTCAAAGGATGACAAACTATAAAAAAATGTTTAAAAACTCGAAAAAAACTAAAACAAAAAACGTGATGTTGTTTCACGACGTTTCGCCCAACTATTACTCTGGCCTTCGTCAAGCTTTGAGGCCCATGGCGCAGTTGATAGAGATGTTGAATCTCTACAGTTCCAGGTGAGAATTGTGACGACAACAACTATGGAAGGCAGTAATTGCTGAAAATGCAGTTAAGAGATTTGGAGTTCCTATCACGTTGCGGTTACCACCTGACGAAAGACGATGTGATTCCATTTCTGTTTGATGAAAACTGTTTTTTTTTTTGGGGGGGGGGTTTGTTGTTGCAAACCTTCTACTACATATATAATTTAATTGGAATTCATTTTTGAGATGAGGATTATTTATTAACTTTTATTTATTGCGGACTATCATTCTCATCTTTTATTAGTTGTTTCACGACGTTTCGGCCAACTATTCCTCTGGCCTTCGTCAGGTGGTAACTGTGACAGGATAGGAATTCCGAATCTCCGAACCTTAATCACCCTTCGGAGCCCATGGCGCAGTGGATAGAGACATTTAATCTCTATGGTTCCAGGTGAGAATTGTCTGAAGGTAGCGGTTTCAATCTTACCCAAAGCCGGCCAAAGGCTTACTTGGTTAAAACGTGGTGAGACAACAACAACTATGGAAGGCAGTAATTACTGAGGATGCAGTTAGAAGATTTGGAGTTCCTATTCCGTCGCGGTTACCACCTAACGAAGGCCAGAGGAATAGTTGTAATAATATTTAACTAAAGATTCAAAGTTCCTATCCTGATATTCTTTTTTTTTTTGTTGCAAACCATCTACTACATATATTATTTAATTGCGATTCATTATTGAGATGAGTATTATTTCTATTAATTTATTTATTGCGGACTATCATTCTCATCTTTTATTAGTTGTTGTTTCACGACGTTTCGGCCAACTATTCCTCTGGCCTTCGTCAGGTGGTAGCCGCGACGGGATAGAAACTCCGAATCTCCTAACTGCATTCTCAGCAATTACTGCTGTCCATAGTTGTCGTCTCATCACATTTTGGCCATGCAAGCCTCTGGCCGGTTTTGGGTAGGATTGAAACTGCTATCTTCAGACAATTCTCATCTGGAACCTTAATCGCCTTTGGAGCCCGTGGCGCAGTGGATAGAGACATTTAATCTCTATGGTTCCAGGTGAGAATTGTCTGAAGAAGTTTACTTGGCCAAAACGTGGTGAGACGACAACAACTATGGAAGGCAGTAAAAGATGAGAATAAAAGTCCGCAATAAATAAAAAAATAATCCTCATCTCAATAATGAATTCCAATTAAATTATATGTAGTAGATGGTTTGTAACCCCCCCCCCCCCAAAAAAAAAACAGTTTTTATCAAACGGAAATGGAATCACATCGTCTTTCGTCAGGTGGTGTTTGGAGGTGTGTGTTGAGCAAAATAAAAACAAAAAACAAAGTGGTGGTAGTAAGGCAGGCTCAAACACAATTCTTTTTCCCCGATCTTTCTGCATATCTTTTCTATTTGCCGAGTGATCTCTTTAATTTCGGCATACATGTTAAATAAAAAATGAGTCCCGAACGTTGTTGTTTGTCTATATTTTTCTCAAGCGCTTTCTATCGGTGGATCTGATTATCATCAGTAGCGATATAAAATATAAAAACTGCCCTTATAAATAAATTTGATTATCTGTTTATACAATATATCATCAACTCGACAAATATTTTACAAAGAACTCACAAACATAAAACAAACCCTAATAAACAATAACTTTCCCAATAAAATCCTCGATAAAAACATAAAACTCCATTTATACCCACTTCACAATAAAAACATAAACCCTAACCCTAACAAAAAGGATACGGTCAAAGTATATTATACAAACCTACAAATTCTAACTACAAAACAGAAAAAAATCATGACCAAACATAATTAAAAGACCCATCAACCAAAAACAAAAAAGATCGAACTAATAATATATTACACTAAATTTAAAACTTCCAATTTAATAATTAAAAACAATAACAATACTAACAACACACTAATGTAATTAAGAAATGTATTTGTCCCTTCGAAGAACGTCTCTGAACCCAAAGCGAAGGAGGAAAAGAATGGGAACAAAAACGTGATGTCTTTACTCTTACGGCCACCGCCAAATCGGAAGTAACGTAAGTTTAAATTAAGGCTAGACAATCGAAAAGAAGGGATGACTTTCGAAAATATTGGTGAAAAAAGCGACCCCTCCCTGTAAAAAAGCGCCCAGTTGAGGGTGAAGAAATTAATGTTTTTAGTCAATTTTTTGCGGTATTTGTCGCCTGAAATGGTCAGGCTTCAAAACGATACTGATCTTGTGAAAATCTGTCGCTTCTGTCGAAAGTTTTAGGCAGACATGCAAACATACATACATACATACATTTATATATTGATAGCTCAAATTTTCGACCCAAACTGATTAAAAACCTTGCCCTATCTCTGAATACCCTTTATGTAAAATTTCAAATGTTTAGACCAGAAATTGTCTGAGTAATTTGGGAGAGATCGCAGAGGTCAATTTTTAAAAAAATTTGACCCCTATTATGACCCCTTAAAATTTATTGTTTTGGGCTCAAATCAAGTTATTAAGTTAGATCCATGTCCAAGGAACCTATATCTAAAATTTCAAGTGTTTATACCCAAAATTGTCAGAGGAGTTTGGTAGAGTTCTCAAAAGACAAATCTTTGAATTTTCACCCCTTAACAGCCAAATTTTTTGGCTGAATACAGATTACAAAGATTTTACCGAATCTCCATGCCCTGTATATCAAATTTCAAGTCTGTAGACTTAAAATTGACAAAGTTATTGTGTCGGGAAATGTACACAAACACACACAAAGGCACACAAACACGTTCACTTTTATTTATATATAGATTCTTCTACCTACATCAAAAAGAAACGTTAATATTACATCAGATGTAAATTAAAAATAACCGTAACCTGACTGGACCGATCTGACTGAAATTTTGTGTAGACCTTTATTATATTACTAGCTTTGGGGCCCGGCATTGCCCCGGTGTTTGGATGTGTATGTTGAGCAAAAAAAAAAATGTGATAGTATGTGAGGCAGGCAGGCTAGCAACCACACCACGAAGGGGGAAAAGAACGTAAAAAAAAAAGTGACGTTTTTGTCATTGCATCCATCACCAAATCGAAAGTGGCAAAGGTTTAAATTAAGGCTAGTCAATCGAAAAGAGGGGATGACTTTCGAAAATATCAGAAAACAAAAAACTGACCCCCTCCTTGTAGAAAAGTGCCTACTTGAGGAATTAATGTTTTTAGCCAATTTTTCGATATTTGTCGTCCGAAGGGTCGAGCTTCAAAACGATACCGATGTTCTGAAAATCCGTCGGCTCTGTCGAAAGTTTTAGGCTGACATACATACAAACATACATTTTAAACAGACAGGTGAGATTTATATTATAGACTTGCCCGGGTGTTTGGAGGTGTGTGTTGAGCAAAAAAAAAAAAAAAAAAAGTGGTAGTAGGCAAGCAGGCTTGAACTCGTGACGCGAAGACGGAAAAGAAAATGAAAGAAAATCTGACATCTTACCGCTACTCCATGACGGAAAATGTACACAAACACACACACAGACACACATACAGACAGACACTTTCACTTTTATATATAGATACAATCTAATATATTATTTAAAATTTTCCTGGAGACTGTCGTCAGTAAAATCACATGAATTATTTTATGATTACAGAATGTTCAGCGCTTCTACACTATTGGGACGAAATTTCGGAAATCACATGAAAACAATGGTATCTACGTCTTCCTCATATTTTTAATAGACAACTTACCAAATTTCTTGGCTGAACAGATAGACATTATATATATGATATAAAATAAATATTAAAAAAACGGAAAAGCTGCAGAGGAGTTGAACCAGGAATATATAGACTACGATGCTTTACTCCAATGGTTCAAGGGTCCTGGTATATAGGGTATTCAGACATATGGAAATATACCTAGCGTAATCCATCTATATAGCTATAAAAGTGAAACTATGTGCGTGAGGACACTTCTCAACCTATATACTCAGCAGAATGTCTTTAATAATAATCACAACTATATATTGGGTACAATCTATTATTGGTCATGGATATGACCTTAAACTATATCCAGTGGTTAGGCCCCAGCTTGCGGGCTTTGGGGAGTGTGGAGCCACCCTTTAATTACCATTGCTCCCAGGTCCACTCTGACCCGGAGTGGTAGTACCTGTTAGGTTCCTAACTATGGGTTAAATAGAAACCGACTTGAAAACAACAAATATATTCTATTAAAAAATCTTTCTTCAAAATCTTTGGATTCGGCATTTAATTAAGCTGAAAAGGGTTGATATGCCGTAAAACAAAACCAACCAACCAACCAACCAATGGCTCAAGAGTGGGAGACTTCCATTTGATGAGGAAAAGCTTATTGTAGGCTCACAAATGGATTAAAAAAAAAATGGCTGGCCTACAAACAATGCCGGTTTGGCACTCAGCGATTGAGAGTCCCAGCCATTTGAACAATCAAAGCTATAACTATAATTACTTCCCCTCAAAGTAACAATATAATAAATTCTAAAAACGAACTGATATTTTTCTGTAAACATGAGTCCAAATTTAATTATGGCAATTTTGAAATTACATAGTTATTACTTTAACCTTTCAGATAGATACATCATTTTTCTTATCGTTTTTTCTACATTTCTTAATAGACAGGGATGCTTCACTCCAATAGCTCAAGAGTGGGAGACTTCCATTTGATGAAGAAAGACTCAAGATCAAGTAAAAAAAAAAAAAAAGAAAATGGCTGGCCTACAAGCAAATGGTCAGTGTAGGTTTGTAGGTTTTGTGAATACTTTCAAGAGATTAGATCGGCCTACAAAACTTAATACACGTGGTTTTTATCTGTTCAGGTAATCCCTTATACTAGAAGGATGATTTAAGTTGATGAGATTCTTTCTTCAAGTTCACCAGGATCAGGAAAGGACCTTAACACGCTTCAGCACTTAACTTCTACTGCCATCATCCACATAACATAAAGGAATCGTCCATTGCCTACAACATCGAGCAAAGGCAATGCGTAGTAAAAACAACATACACCTCAAGACTGTATAGACAATGAAGACTACATAGATAATGAAGACTGTATAGATAAAGAAGACTATATAGATAATGAAGACTATATAGATAATGAAAACTATATAGATAATGAAGACTGTATAGACAATGAAGACTGTATAGACAATGAAGACTGTATAGATAATGAAGACTGTATAGATAATGAAGACTGTATAGATAATGAAGACTATATAGATAATGAAAACTATATAGATAATGACGATTATATAGATAATGAAGACTGTATAGATAATGAAGACTGTATAGATAATGAAGACTACATAGATAATGAAGACTGTATAGATAAAGAAGACTATATAGATAATGAAGACTATATAGATAATGAAAACTATATAGATAATGAAGACTGTATAGACAATGAAGACTGTATAGATAATGAAGACTGTATAGATAATGAAGACTGTATAGATAATGAAGACTGTATAGATAATGAAGACTGTATAGATAATGAAGACTATATAGATAATGAAGACTATATAGATAATGAAGACTGTATAGATAATGAAGACTGTATAGATAATGAAGACTGTATAGATAATGAAGACTGTATAGATAATGAAGACTGTATAGATAATGAAGACTGTATAGATAATGAAGACTATATAGATAATGAAAACTATATAGATAATGACGATTATATAGATAATGAAGACTGTATAGATAATGAAGACTGTATAGATAATGAAGACTGTATAGATAATGAAGACTGTATAGATAATGAAGACTATATAGATAATGAAAACTATATAGATAATGAAGACTATATAGATAATGAAGACTGTATAGATAATGAAGACTGTATAGATAATGAAGACTGTATAGATAATGAAGACTGTATAGATAATGAAGACTATATAGATAATGAAAACTATATAGATAATGAAGACTGTATAGATAATGAAGACTGTATAGATAATGAAGACTGTATTGATAATGAAGACTGTATAGATAATGAAGACTGTATAGATAATGAAGACTGTATAGATAATGAAGACTGTATAGATAATGAAGACTATATAGATAATGAAAACTATATAGATAATGAAGACTGTATAGATAATGAAGACTATATAGATAATGAAAACTATATAGATAATGAAGACTGTATTGATAATGAAGACTGTATAGATAATGAAGACTGTATAGATAATGAAAACTATATAGATAATGAAGACTGTATAGATAATGAAGACTATATAGATAATGAAAACTATATAGATAATGAAGACTGTATAGATAATGAAGACTATATAGATAATGAAAACTATATAGATAATGAAAACTATATAGATAATGACGATTATATAGATAATGAAGACTGTATAGATAATGAAGACTGTATAGATAATGAAAACTATATAGATAATGAAGACTGTATAGATAATGAAAACTATATAGATAATGAAGACTGTATAGATAATGAAAACTATATAGATAATGAAGACTGTATAGATACTGAAACAACTATCCAGAGACCATAGCATCAGCTCCAAAAAATCTGGATCAAACACGAAAGGACACCAAAGTTTATATACCATACACGAAGGGCTTTTCAGAACAAATTCAAAGAAATATGTAGTCCATATGACATTAGGACAGTATCAACTCTCCAAAAGCATTTTGTGTGAGTCAAGTCCTCTACAGAAAAAAATCATAAATAACCGCGTGTATGAGATTCAATGCAAGTATGTAAAAATATACAAAGGTGATACATGTTGCCAACTAAAAGTAAACCATTAGAAAGCCGTGGAGTTTTTTTTTTTTTTTTTTTTTTTTTTTTTTTACAAAGGCATCACCACATTATCAAGGCCCAGAGGCCACTCAAGGATAAGGGTTAAAGAGTGTACAGTAGAAGTTGGTCAATATAGTAATCATTAGTAATGAAAATTTGGTAAATTTAATAACTTATATGGAACGGCTCATCAAGAACTTATTTACCTTAGACTTGAACACAACCATTTTTTTTTTTTTTTTTTTAAATTAACCGTTAAGAGAAAGCGTGATTTTATTCTGAACTTTAACTAATCACGTTTTAAGCAACTTATGATATAAAACAAAATCGGATGGGGGGGGGGGTTCTTCCGAAGTTAGTTGGTGACATTATAAGTAATTGCGAGATAAGATGGGAGCCAGAAATTAGGGGTGGGGGACTGAAAATGATAATATAATGGATTGATTATACAATATTTAAGATCAACTTGGTAGATAAACATTTATGGACGAGAAAAAAAAAAAAAAAAAAAAAAGCTAGCATTTAATACAACAGAAATACATAAATTATATACTGAAATAAAATGTAGTTATTAATATTTGAATCTTAAAATAAAAAGTGCGAATTAGTAGAGAAAAAAAATCACTTATCACAACAACGCATTCCGTCTCCAAACTAGTTGTTGAAAAGTCTGGTATTGCTGACCACATATGCAGGGAAAAAGGAAACCATTTATGAAATAAAAATTGACAGAGAAGCATAAGATGGCTCAAGAAAGCAGCGTAGGCCCTGAACTGGCATCTAAGCTTCAGCCTCTGTCCCATCGACGAAACGTTGCATCCCTCTGCCTTTTCTACAAGTATTTTAGTGGTGAATGCTCTGACGAACTGCAATCACTTGTGCCCCCACGACGTGAGCACCCTCGACAAACCCGACAGGCAGCTAAATCCCACCCCTACACTGTAGAGATCCCTAGATGTAAAAGATCTTTTTACTCCAATAGTTTCTTCCCAAGAACCGCTAGACTCTGGAATTCCATTCCAGGTCCCTGCTTCCCCAACAGTATTGACGTGCAGAAGTTCAAGTGTAACGTGAACCGACACCTTGCTGCCCAAATCCCTACATAGTACCCCAGTAGTTGTTGCCCCTGACAGTAGCCCCCTACACCAAAGTGGCAATTTGCCTTGTTTGGGGTTAAAATGTAATAAAAATATGTGTTGGGCAACAATGACCTAAGCAGACTAAAAAAAGAATTTAATCTATTATAGAAACGATTGCTTTCTAACAGTATTTGTTGATCTTGCAGGTTTTGTGAATATTTTCAAGAGATTAGATAGGCCTACAAAAAATGGAAACACGATTCGGCACATATGCAGAACACGAACCGCGGTGGAACAACGGTGTTATGTAGAAATCCATTCTTTACTGTTCTGTATCTTCATCGTTAATAACACACCGCAAAAATTGGATCCAACTTGAAAAATTAAATCAAAAAAAAATTTAGGGTATAGCGGGCCAACTTACCAGAGTATAGCTGCCCCGGGGGGTGGGGTGGGGGTGACGATGCTTTTCTAATTTCCAAAACGAACGATTGCTTTCTTTGCTAACAGATGTTAGTTTTTTTTATTTCTTTTTTATGGCAGCTTCAAATAACCAAAAGTTTTAGACCAATCAGAAAAAAAGGTTAATTACTCTATTTTTTTTATTTATTCTTTATCATTTATATATATATATATATATATACATTTTTATTTTTAGCCAATGTTGACCGATTGATGTTGCCGTTGCTGTGCATTTCTAGACGGGTTAACCGTCGATGAATTTTTCTTCTGCTTTTGAAAAGGGGTTAATTAATTGCTAATCCCCGTAGGTTTCCTTACGTTTGAATGACGACTTGAGTTCTCGTAGCGACTTGAACATACTACTGAAGGGTATGTTGTCAAAAGCTCCAACGATATCTAAAAAGACACCGAGTGCCATCTTCTTTTTTGTTAGTTTACGCTCTATACAGATCACGAATTCATGAACCGCAGTCTCGGTAGAGACCCTGGCTCGGAACTACTGTGATTGAATGATAAATATTGCATAAATGTGTGTTTGAGAGCTAATTTTTTTTTGACAATCATTAATAAATATTATAAATTTATATATTAATACAATAGCAATGCCTGGAAAAATCATGGATTATATGGAAAAATGCGCGCATGAAAAGTAATATTCTTAAGATGTTATTAAACCTGGAAAAGTAAAGGACAAGAAATTCAACCTGGAAAAGTAAAGAACAAGATATTCTAGTAAAGTAAAAAATAAGAATTTTTTAGACTTAAAATATTGCAGCTAAAAATAAAATTTGAATATTGATAAATATTTTTATTTATTATTTGCATATGTTGTTGTTTATTGTTGAGTTAGAAAGAATTAAATGATCCTAATTATGATATAATAAAATTATTAATTTTCATGTAAATTATAAAATTATTAATTCCATCTACTAACTAACTAACTAATGAATTAATTTTATTCAAACAATTTTCACTACATGAATATATGCAAATAATAGGGGGGAAATAAGTTCAATCCAGCGACTGACACCCTTTCTTTTTTTGTAAGGCGCTAGCTTTTCCAGTCCACTGCCCGACCAATGTATCACATCTTTCTGCATTAGAATAAAGTTCGGCGATGTGAAACAGACACCGTTACACTAGGGAACGCACATGGCCTTTCAATGAAAATGTACTCACATCTCATCATTTTTCTACTAGTTGAACCAATCTCAACCCACCAGCGCAGGGCTAAAATATATAACAGAAAGATAAATGTCGAGTTTGCTGATTTATTTTTTTAATTTTTAAGCTATTGAAAAGATCCACATTATATGTACATGTATGCTTGCTTAAGTAAAAATACACTCGGGGAGAGGGAGCAGACATTTCGCGGACACTTCTTATTCTGAGATAGGACTTTAGCAACATTTATTTTTATCGTAACATCTCTTCCGGTTCAATTTTAATCTAAAGCCTTATTCCATGTTGGATACTAAACCCTGTTGCATGGTGGCCTTAACTTTGTCCGCCACAACAAAGTTTTTTTTTTATTTCTTTTTTTTATGGCGGCTTCAAATAACCAAAAGTTTTAGACCAATCAGAAAAAAGGTTAATTATTCTATTTTTTTTTTTATTCTTTATCATTTATATATAGATACATTTTTATTTTTAGTTTACATTATTAACCAAATTTATTCAATTCGTTTTTTGTTTTTTTTAATTTTCCAATCGAAAAAATAAGGGTGAGTATGATTTTTATTGGAACTTGAACTTTTTTTTGGTACTAGTGCAGAGAGTGATCCGGACGTAAATAATGTTATTATTTAAAAAGCCATTCTTAACATGAGGAGGGGAGGGTGTTTTGTACCTATTCTATACTTCAACCTTACAATTGAAAAAAAAAATGTAAATATATGTCAACCTATGTCACGGTAACATATATTGAGTGAGTTTCCAACAGTATTTTGTCAAGTTTTTTATTTATAACACCTTTTCCCAAACTTACCGTGTTAAAAAGAGAATCGGGCGCCATTTTGAATTTTCCGATACATCGGTAAACACTGTATATTTTTCGAGCTGAATAAACATGTTACATTGAATAAAAACACAAAAAATATATCCAGTTTGGAAGAAAAGTAACTTATCTTGCCTTTGGTAGCATTTATTTGTTTTTTTGTTTTTTGACAACTTTATCAGAAATATGACACCACAGGTTTTGCCACTCAGCGATTGGAAGTTGCATGATGGCCTTTACTTTGCACGCCACAACAAAGTATGTAAATACCTCCATTGGAAGATCTGTGGAGAGATGCGGCTCGACAGACCAACAAACATATGGTAACATATTATATGACAAAGATCTACAAAATCTAAAATATATAAAAGATACAGCAATTGTGAAATATACCTGAGATGTTGGGTGTAGCTGGCTCCTTCTCCTCCCAAAATGACGTCTTGTTCTTTGAGGGTTTGACATGGGTCGGAATCTTCTTTGTCTTCAGACCCATTTTGTTAATTAAGTCAGTCAATGGAACCCGTACATCAAATCTGTTGCCAATGCCGCTGGAAAAATGGTCGGATCCTATCGATCCAGTAGATATCTCACTGCTAATACAATTCTCTATCTATATAAGAGCCAGGTACATCCAAGGATGGAATACTGTTGCCACATATGGGCAGGAGCTGCTAGAAAGGACTTGTCCTGCCTTGATAGGGTTCAAAATAGACTTCGTGGCCTCGTAGGAGATGTCATTTTCTATTCTCTGCAACCTCTATCTCACAGAAGAGATGTTGCGAGTTTGTCTCTGCTTTATCGTTATTTTCATGGAAAGTGTTCGACTGATCTATGGTCCCCCCTCGCCAAACTTTCATAAGAAACACTCGACAAGCTGAAAACACTATCAATAATTCCCCTCACTCTTTATCTGTGCCTAAACCTAAACATAGATTCCATGATCAAAGCTTCTTTCTTAGAACTGCACGCCTGTGGAATTGTCTTCCGTTTTCCTGCTTTCCAACTGTCTATAATATGGTTGTCTTCAAGTCCAACATGAACAAGTTTCTGATGAGCCGTTCCACTTAAGTTAACAAATTTACCGAACTCCCATTACTATCGATTACTATATTGTCCTTTTGACTACTGTACACGCTTTAACCTTTATCCTTGAGTGGCCTATCGGCCTTGATAAGTGGTGATGCCTATGTAAAAAAACATAAAAACACATGACACACAGGTTTCAATATATATATAAGAAATAGTCTTGTCTATTTATTTTACAAATAAAAATATATATCACAGTACAGTACAATTTACAGATCATAATTAATTTTCACAATTAACTTAGCAATAAGTTCTTCAAAACTAACTACTGCTGAGGGAGAGGGGTGCTCCCTTACGCGTGTCAGAAATTTCGTAAAAAATATTGAATAATTCCACCCCGTCTTTCTAAGCTTATAACTCCTTGAAAAATGTAATTCAAGCCCTAATTTTTTTTTTTCAATTAAATGAGCAAGGACCAAGGTTTCATTAAAAAAAACAAAAACAATTTTTTTTTTTTTAAAAAGGTTTTAAACTTCGGATTTTACAGGTAAATTAAAAAAAAACACTACTTTTTTTTAAAAATTTGAATATATTATTTAATGATCTTTTATCGTCAATTTGTGATATATAAAACTTTGGTGAGTAAATGCAGTTCTTATGCAGTATACGAACTGTGCTGAAATAATAACATCATTTAGAAAGCCATTCTTAACATGGGGAATGAGTGTCAGCTATGCTGTACTTTCATCTAACAATTTAATAATAAAAAAAAACAATTTAATAATAAAAAAATATATCGTAAAACTTGAATTCAACTTACAATGAAAAAAAAAACTAAAAAAAAAAACACGGTTCTTAAAGTACCTCAGAGGTTTACTTGGCCAAAATCGTGGTGAGACAACAACAACTACGGATGGCAGTGATTGCTGAGAATTCAGTTAGGAGATTCGAGGTTCATATCCGTCGCGGTTACCACCTGATGAAGGCCAGAGGAATAGTTGGCCGAAACGTCGCGAAACAACAACTAATAAAGATGAGAATAATAGTCCGCAATAAATAAATTAATAGAAATAATACTCATCTCCATAATATTTTGTTATCATATATTTTTAAAATGCGGGATTAAAATGTAGCTGTTTCAGCTTGACGCCAGATGCACTTTAACTCTTAGCCTAATTTTTTTTTTTTTTTACATAGGCATCACCACATTATCAAGGCCAAGAGGCCACTCAAGGATAAGGGTTAAAGAGTGTACATTAGAAATTGGACAATATAGTAATCATTAGTAATGAAAATTTGGTAAATTTGATAAATTATATGGAACGGCTCATCAAGAACTTATTTACGTTAGACTTAAAGACAACCATATTGTAGTCAGCCGGAAAGCAGGAAAACGGAAGACAATGTGACCTGATCCTCCTCGCAGGTCACCAAATGATGCTATGCCGTAAAACCAAACCAAATCAAACTCATTTTTCCTTTAGTCCACACCTGTGACTTTTAGTTATTCAACTATGGATGGCAGTGATTGCTGAGAATGCAGTTAGGAGATTCGAAGTTCCTATCGACGAAGGCCAGAGGAATAGTTGGCCAAAACGTTGTGAAAAACAATTACAATTTAATAAGGATGAGAATAATAGTCCAAAATAAAAATAAATTAATATATATAATGCTCATCTCAAAAATGAATTCCAAATTAAGGAATAATATATATACCAATCGGTATGGACCCGACCATGGAAGATCAGATAATAAATAAACGTGGATTTATAAGATGAAAAAATCCAACCTTGATCGCCCTGTAGCAGACACAAATGGACCCCTTTTCTTCTCGCGCATTCGCTTCCTCTGAGTGAGTGATGAGGCGCTAGACTGTCCAATCTGAGGACTTGCGCACGAATACAAATTGACCCCTAGGGACCAGACAGCTTCCGGTCCCAGAAGAAAACTCTCTCTTACGCTACCAGCCTTCGTCGGTGCTAGACGCCTGTTCTCTTCGCTGCTCCTACTAAAGGTATTGACGACAGCCGCGGGTTGTAACTACCTCGTAAGGCAGTGGAGACCCGACTCTACTTTCTTCCTTCAGTACGCTTTGCAAATAAACCTTTCCCTTGTTAAGTTGAAGAAGTTGTTTGTCATTGTTCATAGAATTGTGTTATTTTATTTTATTAGGGAAATTCCCAAAAATGGTCGACATGCGCAGACGCCGGCTGATAGACGCTAGCACGGAACTTTCCGTCCCTGGCTCGTTATCTAATGCCCCATCTATCAGCCCGGTATTTTTCATTGCCGCTGCGAATGACCCATACCATGAGGTGCTACACTCCTACCCAGAGTTAACCAATTTAAATTTTGTGGTGAGCAAACCCACGCACACCACAAAACATCACATTGAGACCACAGGTGCTCCTGTGTTCTCACGCCCTCGTCGCCTTCCTGTGGATAAACTTAAAGCAGCGAAGGCAGAATTTAATCATATGCTGCAGTTGGGAATTATACGCCCCTCGTCCAGTCCTTGGGCTTCCCCTCTGCATATGGTTCCAAAACGAGACGGAGATTGGCGTCCAACTGGGGACTATAGACGACTCAATGCCATGACGGTACCTGATCGTTACCCAATCCCGCATATTCAGGACTTTGCTTCCTCTCTGCATGGCTGTAAGACTTTCTCTAAGCTAGATCTGGTTAAGGCTTACCATCAGATCCCGGTGAATCCGGCCGACATACCCAAGACTGCGGTTACAACCCCATTTGGAGCGTTTGAATTTCTTACTATGCCTTTCGGCCTACGTAACGCTGCCAGTACTTTTCAGCGCTTTATGGATGAAGTAGTGCGTGATTTAGATTTCGTCTATAACTATATAGATGACATTCTCGTGGCTAGTGCCTCACCTGAGGAACACGTCACTCACCTCCGCCTACTTTTTGAACGGTTTCAGCAATACCAAGTGAGGATTAACCCTGGTAAATGCGTTTTCGGTGTTACGTCACTAGTTTTCCTGGGCCACATTATCAGCCCAGACGGTATATCTCCGTTGCCGGAAAAGGTGAAGGCTCTACAAGACCTTCAACCGCCCACTTCACTTCGCCAACTTAGGCACTTCCTTGGTCTGTTGAATTACTACAGACGCTTTATCCCACACTGTGCGGATCTCTTAGCTCCTCTTTCCGACCTGTTACGTAACAGGAAGAAGAAAAACGAGCAGATCTCACTTAATGAGATCCAACTTAAAGCATTTGCGGAAGTGAAAAATAAACTAGCGACGACATCTTTGCTGGCACATCCTGTACCCGATGCCCAGTTTTCACTGGTCGTTGATGCATCGGGCACAGCTGTAGGTGCAGTGCTGCAACAGCAGCACCAACAACAGTTACAACCTCTAGCATACTTTTCGCGACAGCTGAAACCGGCCGAACAACGTTACAGCACGTTTGGCCGCGAACTACTGGCAATGTACCTCGCAGTGAAACACTTCCAACATTCACTCGAGGGCCGACAATTTGTGATCTACACCGATCACCGTCCGCTTACATACGCACTGCGTGCTAAGCCGGACAAATATTCTCCCCGCGAAACACGTCATTTGGACTTTGTTTCGCAGTTTACTAGTGATATCCGACATATCGCGGGTGAGCAGAACGCAGCAGCAGACGCATTGTCTCGCCTGCCCATCAATTCTCTGTCCTCACCATCGGATATCGATTTGCAACAGATGGCCTTAGACCAGCCAAGTCTGGACACGTTGGATCCATCGTCACCTGAATTCGGGACTTGCAAATTCGCATATCTGCCCGTGCCTACTTCTGACACGCAGATCATCTGTGACACCTCAACGGATTCACCTCGACCATTCGTTCCAACGACCCACCGTAGAGTTGTTTTCGACACTCTACACAACCTGGCACACCCCGGACGCAAAGCCACAGTAAAGCTGATTACAGCTAGATTTTTCTGGCCTAACATGAGGCGTGACATCATTGCTTGGTCACGTTCCTGTGTATCCTGCCAAAAATCAAAGGTGCACGAGCATATCCGCGCACCCCTTGGAACATTCAGCACCCCAGACGCTCGGTTTAGCCATGTTCACATTGACTTGGTTGGACCATGGCCGGTCAGTCAGGGATTCACTTATCTCCTGACCTGCATAGACCGTTTCACACGGTGGCCAGAAGCCATCCCACTTAGTGACATTTCGGCTGAATCTGTAGCGCGAGCCCTTATATCAGGCTGGATATCGCGCTACGGAGTTCCCACTACAATCACCACTGATCGTGGTGCACAATTCGAATCCCACCTATTCCGGGAACTGTCCAAGATCCTCGGGATCACTCGCATTCGGACAACAAGCTATCACCCTGCTTCAAATGGGATGATAGAACGCTTCCATCGCCAATTGAAAGCTGCATTACGCGCTTACCCTGATCAACAGCGATGGAGCGAGTACATACCGGTCATCCTTCTTGGCTGTCGGGCATCAATCAAGGAGGACCTGGGATATTCCGCAGCCGAACTGGTCTATGGAGCACCTCTATCGTTGCCAGGTCAGATGCTGACCCCGATAGAGGATATATCAACTGACACAGCTCTATATGTCAACAGACTACGAGCTTATCTCAGTAAGCTACCGCCGATGCACCCTAGGGAACAGACCATTAAATCTTTGGTTCCGAAGGACATAGCGACATGGACTCACGTATTCCTTAGAAAGGACGCAGTAAAAGCCCCCCTAACTCCACCTTACACTGGCCCTTATCGCGTGCTTTCACGCACTGATAAAACTTTTATCCTAGACATTAGTGGTAAAAAAGAGACAGTATCGGTAGATAGGGTAAAAAGAGCCTTTCTGGACACATTAACACCTGAGCCACACATTCCTCCAACATACACACAGCATAATCATACACCTGAGGTAAATGTTCCACGTGAGAACAATTATGTGACCACTACACGTAGTGGTCGACGGGTACATTGGCCGAAGAGACTTTGCAAAACAGTGTATTTCTGTTGAAAAAGAACATTTTTTCTTCTCTCCTTTTTAGAGCAGAACGTTTTGTGCAAATATTCCAACTTTTCACAGAAAAGTAAGAACATTTTTTTTCTGCAAGAAAATAACCTAAAGAGACGGACATTTCTTATTGTATTTTTCTTTCTGCTATTTGTTATGCTACCTTTCTCTCTGTCGGCTTTCAGCCTAAGCAGGGGGTTATGTAGCAGACACAAATGGACCCCTTTTCTTCTCGCGCATTCGCTTCCTCTGAGTGAGTGATGAGGCGCTAGACTGTCCAATCTGAGGACTTGCGCACGAATACAAATTGACCCCTAGGGACCAGACAGCTTCCGGTCCCAGAAGAAAACTCTCTCTTACGCTACCAGCCTTCGTCGGTGCTAGACGCCTGTTCTCTTCGCTGCTCCTACTAAAGGTATTGACGACAGCCGCGGGTTGTAACTACCTCGTAAGGCAGTGGAGACCCGACTCTACTTTCTTCCTTCAGTACGCTTTGCAAATAAACCTTTCCCTTGTTAAGTTGAAGAAGTTGTTTGTCATTGTTCATAGAATTGTGTTATTTTATTTTATTAGGGAAATTCCCAAAAGCCCTTCAGGGCCCGTGGCGCAGTTGATAGAGACGTTGAATCTCTACGGTTCCAGATGGACATTGTCTGAAGATAGCGGTTTCAATCCTACCCAAAAGCGTGCCAGAGGTTAATTGGTCAAAAAAACGTGGTGAGACGACAACAACTACGGATGGCAGTGATGGCTGAGAATGCAGTTAGGAGATTCGAAGTTCCTATCCGTCGCGGTTACCACCTGACGAAGGCCAGAGGAATAGTTGGCCGAAATATCGTGAAACAACAACTAATAAAGATGAGAATAATAGTCCGCAATAAATAAATTAATATAAATAATACTCATCTCAATAATGAATTCCAATTAAAATATAAACCATTTTGTTATATTTTTAAAATGCGGGATAAAAAATGCAAACACAATGATAATGGTGACTACCACGTAAAAAAAAAGGCTTTGATGGGAATCAGTGACACGCTCACAAAAGGGGAGTTATCCATGTGGCTCTTCTTTTATGACAAGGAGGAGGAGTTAAATGCTGCCGTAAGGAGAAGTGCTTTTCGACTCCCTGGAAGACCTCATCAGTTTGCCCTGTATTTAAGAACTCAGGTGATGTCATCTCCCTCTCAGTACAGACCAATAAGTCTTCTGTGTGTCATGAGTAAGTTGCTGGAATCCATATTAAATAGAGAAATAGTCAACCACCTCAGCAGAAACAACCTTCTTAGTGACACACAATATGGTTTCCGCTCTGCAAGATCTACTGCAGATGTGCTGACGGTTATATCTCACAGGATTAGTGAATCTCTTGACAAAGGCTTCCTTTCTAGGGCAATTGCTCTTGACATATCAAAGGCCTTCGACAAGGTATGGCATAAGGGTCTACTTCACAAGATTTCCAGCTACGGTATAATTGGAAATGTTTTCTCAATCATTAAATCATTTCTCTCCGATAGGCTCATAAGAGTAGTGGTCGATGGACAAAAATCGGAGGCCTGCAGTATTAATGTTGGAGTCCCTCAGGGGTCAATCCTGGGCCCAACTCTCTTCCTGATCTACATCAATGACCTCCCTAAACACATACTTAAATCATTCGTTGACATCTATGCTGATGACACGGCCATCTACGGCAACACATCAAAGGCTGTAAATGACAAAGTTCTCTCTGATTCTCTCTCCTCTGATCTCGAGCGCATGGTTCAGTGAGGGGAAGACATGGCTGGTTACCTTTAATGCATCCAAAACCAAACTCCTATCCTTGCATCATCAAGCTCTGATCCCCAGCTGGCATCAATTGGGATGGATGGCTATTGTCTGGGAGAGGCCCCGTGTTTTGACAAGCTTCTGTGTTTGACCTTTACTCCTGATCTGAAATGGAACACGTACATCAAGTCTGTTGCCAAGGTTGTTGGAAAGATGGTGGGATCGTTCTACCGCTCCAGAAGATATCTCACTACTGATGCAATTCTCTATCTATATAAAAGCCAAGTACGTCCAAGGATGGAATACTGCTGCCATATCTGGGCAGGAGCTGCTAAAAACAGTCTATCCTGCTTTGGCTTAGTGGGGGATGCCCTTTTCTCTACCCTGCAACCTCTCTTCCACAGAAGAGACGTTGCGAGCCTATCCTTGTTTTATTGTTATTTCCATGGCAGGTGCTCGTCTGAACTCCAATCTCTGGTCCCCCCTCGCCAATCTTTCACGAAAAACACCCGTCTAGCTGAATCCACTGTGAAAAATTTCCCCCACTCTTTATCTGTGCCTAAATCAAAACGTAGATTCCATGAACAAAGCCTCTTTCTTAGAACTGCACGCCTGTAGAACTCTGTTCCGTCTGCCTGCTTCCCACCGGACTACAACTTGGATGTCTTCAAGTCCAACATTAACAAATTCCTGATGAACCGCCCCCTTAAGTAAACACTTCATCAAATCTCCACACTAACGTAATGTACTTGCAATAACCCTTATCCCTGAGTGGCTTCCGGGCCTTGATAAGTGGTGACCACTGTGTAAAAAAAAAAAATTTAAAAAAAAAAAAGGGTTATACAGACAGGGATGCTTCATTCCAATAATGGGAAACTTCCATTTGACGAAGAAAGACTCATTGTAGCAAGTCAAGATCAGAGCTTACTCACAAATGGATTTTAAAAATAGCTACAAGGTTTTGCCAGTCAGCCAAGGCTACCAATTAGATCCAAACAAAACCACCTGCTCTTCAAGATTTATGCCAGCTCATATGCTAGAAGGAACTTGAATGCCTACTGGAGAGAACTTCAATGGAGAGAAGCCACATTGCTGTGGAGTGTGTGACCTTTTGTTCTTGGATGTCTTTTGTGTGACCTTTTGTAACTTGGATGTCTTCAAGTTCAACATAAACAAATTCCTGATAGACCGCCCCCTTAAGTAGGACACTATCAGATCCCCCAATACTAATGATTACTACGATATTATCCCATTGATTACTGTACACGCATTAACCCTTATCCCCAAGTGGCTTCCGGGCCTTGATAAATAGTGACTACCATGTAAAAAAAAGAAGAGATCAAACTCATTCTCCCTATAGGCTACACCTTACCTTCTGTGACTTTTTGCTACTCCCTAAGCTCAAGGAAAACATAGTGCCCCAGTAGTTGCTGCCCCTGATAGTAGCCCCCTACACCAAAGTGGCAATGTTCTTGTTTGGGGTGAAAATATAATAAATAAAAAAAAAAAAATAAAATAGACAAAGACATTAAGAGTTGAGAGTCGAAATTTGGACACAGCTGATGTCACGTTTTCGGGAACGGTATTTATTTTATCAGGGACAAACCTACTTGTCACCGTATTTATATGTAACTTCTCGTTTTGATGCGACGTTATTTCATTTATTTATTTATTTTTTTAATCATTTATTTTTCTTTCCTCTTCTTGTGCCTAAATCTCCAATATACAACAACGTTAGTATTCTTATAGTTAAATTCATTTAGAATACATTTTTTATTCATTCTCGTCAACGTGATTACGACGAGACTTGATCATAGTAGCGGGTTTTTCAAGTCAGGTGTAGGATTGTAGTTCTTCCAAGCTCGCCGGGTTTGTTTTACTGTACACATAGATTCGAAAAAGTTGTCAAAAAACAAATATATAACAAATAAATGTTATCAAAGGCAAGATAAGTTACTTTTCTACGAAACTGGATATATTTTTTGTGTTTTTATTCAAGGTAACATGTTTATTCAGCTCGAAAAGCATGCAGTGTTTCCCGATGTATTGGAAAATTCAAAATGGCGCCCGATTCTCTTTTTAACACGGTAAGTTTTGGCAGATGGTCTTTACATTAGCCGCCACAACAAAGTATGTAAATATTTCCATTGGAAAATCTGTGGAGAGATGCAAAAAACAAAAAAAACAAACAGTTTTGATGAAATAGAAACAGAATTAATGTTGTCTTTTCTAAGGTGACAACACTTAGGTGATTTCATCCGTGAAGGCATGAGGCCCTGTCGGTGGGGCATTAGAATACGCCGACTGCCCCCCTGCAGAGGGTAAAAGTCCCTCAATGGGATTCCTGGATATGACCTTAAACTATATCCAGTGGTGAGGCCCCAGCTTGTGGGCTTTGGGGAGTGTGGAGCCATCCTTTAATTACCATTGCTCCCAGGTCCACTCTGACGCGGAGTGGTAGTACCTGTTAGGGTCCCAACTATGGGTTGAATAGAAACAGACGTGAAAACAACAAATATATTCTATTAAAAAAAATTTTTTCTTCAAAATCTTTGGATTCGGCATTAAATAACCCGAAAAGGGTTGATATGCCGTAAAACAAAAACAACCAACCAACCAACCAACCAACCGTGAAGGCATAAACTCATCAAACGAACTAGGAAACATGATTTATGAATAAACATAAATTATAAAACATTAAGAGGTTAGAGTCGAAATTTGGACACAGCTGATGTGAGAAATTTCTTTCTCCCACATCTCAGTTTCCTCCCTTGATTTCTGAGAACTCCGACTGAACGGGAAAAGAAGAGTCATATAAGACATTAAAACTGTAGTTTTTATGGGGGGGGATGGCACACCTTCTCCAAGTGAGAACTTCGACTGAAGTAAAATAAAACAAAAAAAACAATGGGTGCTCGGCGTTGCCCGGGTGTTTGGAGATGTATGCTGAGTAAAAAAAACAAAAAACAAAAAAAAAAAAACAACGGTCAATTTTTTAAAACTTTGACCCCTATTATGACCCCTTAATATTTATTGTTTTGGGCTTAAATCAAGTTATTAAGTTAGATCCATGTCCAAGGAACCTATATCTAAAATTTCAAGTGTGTAGACCCAAAATTGTCGGAGGAGTTTGGTAGAGTTCTCAAAGGTCAAATCGTTGAACTTTGACCCCTTAACAGCCAAATTTCTGGCCGAAAACGGATTACAAAGATTTTCCCAAATCTCAGTACCCTGTATATCAAATCTCGAGTCTGTAGACTAAAAATTGACAGAGTTATTGCGAAGGAAAATGTACACAGGCACACACACGCACACACACACACACGTTCACTTTTATAGATATATAGATAGATGTACATAAAACTTTTATAGATATATAGATAGATAGATATACAAAATTGTCGCCCTAGAAAAGATGACGTGATTCCGTTTCCGTTTGATGAAAAGCGGTTTTCTTTTTTGTTGCATCTACTAGTTGGTCAGTTATACAAATTCTAAGCTCGATAGGAGCCTTCTATCATGTCTGAAATGTTCAACGAGCGAGGTCAGAGATGCGCTGCTGTACAATTTATGTTTTTTTTTTTTCAAGACATTAAGAGTTTAGAGTCGAAATTTGGACACAGCTGATGTTTAGTTCGAATTCCTATTATCGTAATCTTAGTTTGTTGTTCCTTCGGAAGGATCCATGAATGATCATACCTCAAATACATTTTAATTTCCTTTAATGCTATTTCTTCTGAGGAGTTAAGGGCAGAATAGATTCAATCGATTGATATAATTATTAAATGAATGATTTTGCGGTACGAAACAGGTGCTGTCAAGAATTGTACATGTCAACATGCTTTAAAGAATAAATAGTAAGATGGTCAACATCTTAAAATTTGGAATATAGACTTTTGTCGTTTATTTCTTATATACATACCAAAATTCGGGGGTTGTTTTCCAATCCACACCGATTCAAAAAAAAAGTGGTAATAAAAACAAATATAGATGGCACAACAATTAAATGTCAACATAGACAATAAAACGCATTTATTATTTATTTATTGACAAACGTAAAGAGTAAAGAGTAACATCGCAATATAAGAAAACAATAATTCGGTACTCACTTTAGCAGTGGTTAGAGTTCTACTCTGTCTCTCATAGTGGGTAAAGTTCCAATGAAGAATAAAAACGTACCTTTCCTTGTCAAGTCTGGGAATCGCTATGTATGTGTGTCCCCAAAAGAAACTCTCTGGTGTATATCTTAACCTATGTTCTTTGCCCATATCCCCCTACACAACCTACCTGCATCATATATTTTTTTAAAGTAGTTTTTACCTTAACGACTTTTTCGTACTTTAACGACTTTTTTCTACTTTAGCAACATTTTTCATACTTTAACAACGTTTTTTCTACTTTAGCAACATTTCTCATTCTTTACCAACTTTTTTCATAACTTTAACAACATTTTTCACACCATAACAACTTTTTCGTACTTTAACAACTTTTTTCTACCTTAGCAACATTTCTAATACTTTAACAACTTTTTTCACATCTTAACAACTTTTTCATACTTTACCAATTTTTTCTACTTTAGCAACATTTCTCATACTTTACCAACTTTTTTCCTACTTTAACAACATTTTTCACACCATAACAACTTTTTCGTACTTTAACAACTTTTTCTAGTTTAGCAACATTTCTCATACTTTAACAACTTTTTCAAATCTTAACAACATTTTCATATTTTAGCAACTTTTTTCTACTTTAGGAACATTTCTCATACTTTAACAACATTTTTCACCCTTAACAACTTTTTCATACAACTTTTTTCAAACCTTAACAACGTTTTCATACTTTAACGACTTTTTCTACTTTAGCAACATTTCTCATATTTTAACAACTTTTTTTACACCTTAACAACTTTCTCATACTTTACCAACTTTTGTCATACTTTAACAACATTTTTCACACCTTAACAACTTTTTCATACTTTAACAACATTTCTCATACTTTAACAACCTTTTTAATACTTTAACAACTTTTTTCACACCGTAACATCTTTTTCGTACTTTAACAACTTTTTTCATACTTTAAAAACATTTTTTACACCTTAACAACTTTTTCACACTTTAACAACTTTTTTCACACGTTAACAATTTTTTCGTACTTTAACAACATTTCTCATACTGTAACAACATTTTTCACACCTTAACAATTTTTTCTTACTTAACAACATTTTTCACACCTTAACAACTTTTTCGTACTTTAACATTTTTTTCTACTTTAGCAACATTTCTCATGCTTTAACAACATTTTCATACTTTAACAACATTTTTCAGACCTTAACAACCTTTTCGTACTTTTACGACTTTTTACATATTTTAACAACATTTTTCACACCTTAACAACTTTTTCATACTTTAACAACTTTTTTCACACCGTAACATCTTTTTCGTACTTTAACAACTTTTTTCATACTTTAACAACTTTTTTCACACCTTAACATCTTTTTCGTACTTTAACAACTTTTTTCATACTTTAACAACTTTTTTCACACCTTAACATCTTTTTCGTACTTTAACAACTTTGTTCATATTTTAACAACATTTTTCACACCTTAACAACTCTGGTATTTAAAAAAAATTAATCATAACATTTAGTTAAAAGTTACACATGCCGTTACGCATTATTTGGGTTAACATTATTTACACATTAACATTCTACTAAATTGAATAATACTTTGTTATCATCACTGAAAAAAATATAACAACAATATTTTTCTCGGTCATGATAACAAAGTGGGTGTTCAATTTAGTATAATGTTATAATTGAAAACTGATCCCCAATGATAAACGTCATAAAAACATTTCTTTTTACAATTTTACTTTCTTCTTATACTTAAATTGTTTTCATATTTTAACAAAGTCATTCGTACTTTACCATTTTTTTTTTTATTATGTTAAATTAGAAAAGGCTCGCACATTCTTCATACTCTGGATGATCTTCATATTATCATGGCAGAATGTCTCCTTCCTGGCGTTTTGTGTAGATTTTGACTTGCTGCCACTTGATTAAAATACAAAGGAAATAAAAATAATAGAATAATATGAACATGGATGGAACACTGAGAATACTTGCTGTTGCTAAATGTTATGATTAATTTTTTTTAAATACCAGAGTTGTTAAGGTGTGAAAAATGTTGTTAAAATATGAAAAAAGTTGTTAAAGTACGAAAAAGATGTTACGATGTGAAAAAAGTTGTTAAAGTATGAAAAAAGTACGAAAAAGATGTTACGGTGTGAAAAAAGTTGTTAAAGTATGGAAAAGTTGTTAAGGTGTGAAAAATGTTGTTAAAATATGTAAAAAGTTGTTAAAGTACGAAAAAGTTGTTAAGGTCTGAAAAATGTTGTTAAAGTATGAAAATGTTGTTAAAGCATGAGAAATGTTGCTAAAGTAGAAAAAAATGTTAAAGTACGAAAAAGTTGTTAAGGTGTGAAAAATGTTGTTAAAGTAAGAAAAAATTGTTAAGGTGTGAAAAATGTTGTTAAAGTATGAGAAATGATGTTAAAGTAGGAAAAAATTGTTAACGTGTGAAAAAAGTTGTTAAAGTGTGAAAAAGTTGTTAAGGTGTAAAAAATGTTGTTAAAGTATGAAAAAAGTTGTTAAAGTACGAAAAAGATGTTACGGTGTGAAAAAAGTTGTTAAAGTATTAAAAAAGTTGTTAAAATATGAGAAATGTTGTTAAAGTATGAAAAAGTTGTTAAGGTGTGAAAAATGTTGTTAAAGTATGACAAAAGTTGGTAAAGTATGAGAAAGTTGTTAAGGTGTAAAAAAAGTTGTTAAAATATGAGAAATGTTGCTAAAGGAGAAAAAGTCGTTAAAGTATGAAAACGTTGTTAAGGTTTGAAAAAAGTTGTATGAAAAAGTTGTTAAAGGTGAAAAATGTTGTTAAAGTATGAGAAATGTTGCTAAAGTAGAAACTAAATGAATAGAAATAATAGAATTTTAATATTTTGCTAATTGGAACAAAAACAAATAAATTACTTTTCTTAGAAATAATAAGAAGATCTGTAAGCATTTAAACTCTCAAATAGAGGGTTATTTTTTGGCTTTTGAAATACTTCACAAATTCTCAAATGGCCAGGAATCTTTGGAAGAAATAATGCTGGGGGGGCATTATTAAATTAATAATTTAGTTCAAAATAAACTTCATAGCCTCGTAGGAGATGTCCTTTTCTCTTCCCTGTAACCTCTATCGCACAGAAGAGATGTTGCGAGCTTGTCTCTGATGTATCGTTATTTTCATGGAAAGTGTTCGACTGAGCTTCAGTCTATGGTCCCCCCTCGCCAAACTTTCACAAGAAACACTCGTCTAGCTGAAAACACTATCAATAATTCCCCCCACTCTTTATCTGTGCCTAAACCCAAACGTAGATTCCATGAACAAAGCTTCTTTCTTAGAACTGCACGCCTGTGGAATGAAGGAAGGGGGGTCTTGGTCTCACCGAAATAAATCGAGCCACCATAGTAAGCATGGGACGGTACATAAAAACTGATATATCACAATAGAAATGGTGAGAGACCACCATGAACGTCTACCCCAACAAAGCTCAATCAAAATACTGCATCTAGTGTAACTTTCTTGCTATTCCAAATGTCCGCTAAAGATTCCTCCACGATATGATAAGTCACTTCACTGTGCCCACACGAACGCACCTGTAAACTGACATGGTGTTGTTCTGTCGGTCAACTTACATTAACCCTTATCCTCGAGTAGCCTTCAATCCTTGATAAGTGGTGACACAATACTTCAGTGCTACTTTCTAGCTGACTACAACATGGTTGTTTAAATAATCATACTGCCCAATTTTCTCCGTGTTGTTTTAGCGCCAATCTGTCACTCATTAAACTTTATACCCGAGTGGCTATTGGGCCTTTATGTGGTTTCACCGTGGTAAAAAAAAATTAGACAAACTACACAAGCGTTAATGTTAGTTTTGGGTGCTACAAGCAGACATGATGGAGTATGTATGTACCTCCACTGGTCCATCTGTAAAAAATTAAACATCCATTATATATTGCAATAGAAATGGTGAGAGACCACCATGAACGTCTACCTCAACAAAGCTCAATCAAAATACAGCATGCGAACACACACTGGAGAGAAACCATATCGTTGTGAAATGTGTGGTTCCGGTTTTAATAGCAGTTCCCATTTAAAGACTCGTAAGAATTCATACACAGCAAAGCACAAATAAAAATAAAAATAAAATTACTGATATCAATCAGCTTGTTATGCCAGTAATAACATACAGCTTTACTACATACTACTTGGCCTTCGGGACAAGATCAAAGTGTAGTATCTGTTCCGGCAGATGCTGCACTTAAAATAATTTGTACCAGTCAATGGAGGGGAAACCCTCTATACTGGGACAATTATTATTTTTGGTAACCAGAGTGCCCCCTTTTTGGGGAGCTGGTTTTTACCTCACATTAAAAACGGCCTTGTGCCTAATTTGCTCAGTGGGGGAGCAAATAAATACCATCTGTTCCGGCAGATACTGCAAGCAAAGACCATATGTGGGGGCAACCCCACATATAAGACCTTGGTCAATGTAGGGGCAACCCTTCATACCAATTGTCACTATCCAGCTCCCCTACTCCCCGGGGAGTTGGTCCCTATTTCCCCTTCACTCCTCACATTAAAAATCGGCCTTGTGCCTAATTTGCTCGGTGGGGGAGCAAATAAATACCATCTGTTCCGGCAGATGCTGCAAGCTATGACTAGCAAAGACCAGATGTGGGGGCAACCCCCCATGCCTGACCATTAACCAGCTCCCATTTCCCACCTCTCGGGAGCTGGCCCCCTTTTTCCCTTCCCTCTCCCTTCACTCCTCACATTAAAAATTGGCCTTGTGCCTAATTTGCTCGGTGGGGGAGCAAATATATACCATCTGTTCCGGCAGATACTGCAAGCTATGACTAGCTAGGACTAGCAAAGACCAGATGTGGGGGCAACCCCACATGCCTGACCTTTAATCAGCTCCCATTTCCCACCTCTCGGGAGCTGGTCCCCTTTTTTCCTTTCCCCTCCCTTCACTCCTCACATTAAAAATCGGCCTTGTGCCTAATTTGCTCGGTGGGGGAGCAAATAAATACCATCTGTTCCGGCAGATACTGCAAGCTATGACTAGCTATGACTAGCAAAGACCAGATGTGGGGGCAACCCCACATGCCTGACCTTTAATCAGCTCCCATTTCCCACCTCTCGGGAGCTGGCCCCCTTTTTCCCTTCCCTCTCCCTTCACTCCTCACATTAAAAATCGGCCTTGTGCCTAATTTGCTCGGTGGGGGAGCAAATAAATACCATCTGTTCCGGCAGATGCTGCAAGCTATGACTAGCAAAGACCAGCTATGACTAGCAAAGACCAGATGTGGGGGCAACCCCACATGCCTGACCTTTAACCAGCTCCCATTTCCCACCTCTTGAGAGCTGGTCCCCTTTTTCCCTTCCCCCTCCCTTCACTCCTCACATTAAAAATCGGCCTTGTGGCTAATTTGCTCGGTGGGGGAGCAAATAAATACCATCTGTTCCGGCAGATACTGCAGGCAAAGACCATATCTGTGGGCAACCTCACATATAAGACCTTGGTAAATGTAGGGGCAACCCTTCATACCAATTGTCACTATCCAACTCCCCTACTCCCCGGGGAGTTGGTCCCCATTTCCCCTTCACTCCTCACATTAAAAATCGGCCTTGTGCCTAATTTGCTCGGTGGGGGAGCAAATAAATACCATCTGTTCCGGCAGATACTGCAAGCTATGACTAGCTAAGACTAGCTATGACTAGCAAAGACAAGATGTGGGGGCAACCCCACATGCCTGACCATTAACCAGCTCCCATTTCCCACCTCTCGGGAGCTGGTCCCCTTTTTTCCTTCCCCCTCCCTTCACTCCTCACATTAAAAATCGGCCTTGTGCCTAATTTGCTTGGTGGGGGAGCAAATAAATACCATCTGTTCTTCAGATGCTGCACTTCCATTTCTTGTTCTCTTTCGGTGGAGGAAAAATCCTTCACGACTGAGACAATTTTTATTTTTGTACCTTTTCTCCACGTTAAAAAATGATCCTGGTGTCTAACTCTGTCCCGTGGGGAGGCATAGTAAATAGGTATCTGTTCCGACAGATGCTGCAAAGCTATGACTAGCAAAGACCATATGTGGGGGCAACCCCACATATCTGACCTTGGTCACTGAAGGGGCAACTCTTCATACCAACAGTTTCTAATCTGGCTCCCACTTCCCTCCTCTCGGGAGCTGGATCCCCCTTTCCCTCCCCTTCCCCCTATCTCCACATTAAAAAACGGCCTCCTGCCTAATTTGCTCAGTGGGGAAGCAAATAAATAAAAAGTGTAGTATCTGTTCCGGCAGATGCTGCAAAGCTATGACTAGCAAAGACCAGCTATGACTAGCAAAGACCATATGTGGGGGTAACCCCACATATCTAAACTTGGTCACTGAATGGGGCAACCCTTCATACCAACAGTTTCTAATCCAGCTCCCATTTCCCACCTCTCGGGAGCTGGTACCCCCTTTCCCTCCCCCCTCCCCCCATCTCCACATTAAAAAACGGCCTTGTGCCTAATTTGCTCAGTGGGGAAGCAAATAAATATCCAAGATCAAAGTGTAGTATCTGTTCCGGCAGATACTGCAAGCAAAGACCACATGTGGGGGCGACCCCACATATAAGACCTTGGTCAATGTAGGGGTAACCCTTCATACCAATTGTCACTATCAAGCCCCCCTACTTCCCCTTCACTCTAAAAATCGGCCTTGTGCCTAATTTGCTCGGTGGGGGAGCAAATAAATACCTCAAAGTGTAGTATCTGTTCTTCAGATGCCACACTTCAATTTCTTGTTCTCTGTCAGTGGAGGAGAAATCCTTCACGACTGAGACAATTTTTATTTTTGTTCCTTTTTTCCACATTAAAAACGACCCTGTAACATTGTAAATAGGAACATTTAAGAGCT
>NC_136527.1:135943340-135948340 GCF_053919585.1 Euprymna scolopes
GAATGGGCAGCAGAATAATCCGGGAGATGATATTCAGAACGATGCGTTGGACGACTAGCTTCTGGTGAGAATCCCCATTATGTGTTGGCCAGCTTTCTGGTTGATAGTGGGAGAGGGAAAGCCTTAGAGATGAGGGAAAGAGGAGGGTTGGGTGGAGTAGAGAGGGTAAAGAGAGAAGCGGGGAGGGTTAAGATTGGGCGGGCAAGCAGGTGCTTAATGGAATTTCTTCGGGTGGTGGGGGGGGAGGAGTTCAAATTTCAAATGGGAAATGGATATTCTTGGGATTTTAAATGGGATTGCGTATGAGATGGGGTGGGCGTGCTGTTTTTGCTGAGTTGATGGGTGAGGTGGAGTAATGTATATGTTGTTTTTTTTCAGAATTTAACTTATATCTTGCTCTATGCTTAAATATTGAGCTTCTCCTTTTTAGCTAGGATCGTCCTGAAAGTTTAACTTCAAGTAATATCTATCGGGATCTTTCATCTGATTTCTAATCACTGTCTTATCTCGATATTATATATATATATATATATATATATATATATATATATATAAATATATCTTGATATATATATATATAGGTTCAAACGTACGCACTTAAAATACATGTTATTTTTTTTTCCTTTTCGAGGGTATCTTCAGTGATGTTCTTGGCCTAGATCATTGAGCGGTTTCGGGTCTTTCAACATGATACCGCCCTCCCTAAGCCGACCCCACCATAGCAGATCAGTCTCTAGCGAACCCTCGTTAAGTGGCATACTGCAAAAACACAGAACTAACTTAATCGGGCTCTTTATATAAAAGATTGGCGGGCGAGTGCAGTCGAGTCGGCCAAGGTGATCCACGCTTCCTAGTCGCTTGGAAAAATAATCAGGGACACTATGTAGGGAGTTGGGCAGCAAGATGTCTGTTCACATTACACTTGAACTTCTGCATGTCCGTACAGTTGGGGAAACAGGTATCCGGAAGGGAGTTCCAAAGTCTAGCAGTTATGGGGGGGGAAAAAACTACTGGAGTACAGTTGGCTTTCTTACATCTAGGGATCTCTAGTGTGTAGGGGTGGAGTTTAGCTGCTTGTCGGGTGTGTCAGGGATATTCACGTCGAGGGGGTATAAGTGCTTGGAGTTCATCAGAGCATTCACCATTCAAGTACGTGTAAAACATAAGACACCCCTACATGTTTCACTTAACATATAGAATCAATTTCTCTACCCCGGCACTAATTCGTTAAAAAAATAAAAATAAATAAAAATATATATATAGTAATTTATAAAATATATACGGCGATTAAGCTACACTGAATATTCCGCGTTTCATCCACTCTAGGATTCTTCAGGCTTATGCGCGAATTTTGTGGTGTTTTTCGTTTTTATAGCTTAATCGCCATATATATTTCATAACTTACTAACTAACTCTACCTACGTATTGATCACTTTTGAAGTAAATACTTAAAGCTTACGCATAAATTTATACTTTCGTCTATTAATTTATGTGAGTAAATTAAGTAGTTATATATATATATATATATATAACTACTTCATTTACTCACATAAAATTAATATACGAAAGTTACGGAATATTCAGTGTAGCTTAATTGCCATATATATTTTATAACTTACTAACTAGCTCTACCTATGTATTGAGCACTTTTGAAGTAAATACTTAAAGCTTACGCATAAATCTATACTTTCGTATATTAATTTTATGTGAGTAATTGAAGTAGCTATATATATATATTTATATATATATATATATATATATATATATATATAACTACTAGTAGTACAAAAGTATAAATTTATGCGTAAGCTTTAAGTATTTACTTCAAAAGTCTTCAATACACAGGAAGAGCTAGTTAGTAAGTTATAAAATATAAACCTACACTGAATATTCCGCGTTTCACCCACTCTAGGACTCTTCAGCCTGAAGAGTCCTAGAGTGGATGAAATGCAAAATATTCAGTGTAGGTTAATCGCCATATATATTTTATAACTTACTATATATATATATATATATATATATATATATATATATATATATATATATATATATACATATATATATATATATATATATATATATATATATATATAAATGTAACTGTTGGTTCGTTCGGAATTAATTGTCTAAAAAACCACTGGACGGATGGCTTCCACGTTTTGGTATAATATGTTTACTATATCCATGTGTGTTTTTATATATTCCTTTTTAATTATAACATTATACTTAATTTTTCTATGATAAATAGGTGTTTTTCTTTGTACCGATAGGCAATTTTTTTTATTTAGGGACAATTATTTATTACCGCTTCCTGTCACGTGACCAGTGTTTCTAATTTAGCGGTTTTCCTGCTAGATCTGGAGATTTCGTTTACAATCTAGCGGGAAATTCTAGAAAATCTGGAGGTATTTCGCACCCACACACCCGCAAGCGCTTGAAAATACTTTAAAACATAAAATAAATTCATTCATGTAAGTAAAAAAAAAAAGTAGCATTTATTGCCTTTGGTAACAATTATTTATTGATTATTTGTTTTGTTTTTCACCTTTTTTTCGGCTAACAATTCTTAAATCTCGCTATAAAATCGATTTTTCCAAGTACATTTTAGGTGTGGGGGGGCATTCCAACCTTCGAAGTTTAGTTTAAAATACGAAATTTAGAAGTATTTAGTCGAAAATTGTAAAAAGCAAGAAACAACAGAAAAAAAAAAAAAGAATATCAATACAGTAGAATTTAATTATTTACCAACCTAAATACTTTTAACATGCTAAAACAAAGTTTTTTTTGTTTTTTTTATTTTTCTAATCGTGTTGTTTAATTTGCAGTATATTTCAATTTAACTTTTATTATAAAAAGTTTGAGTTTATGATTTGTTTCCTGCAAAAAACAGGTAAAACTAGCTGATAAAATACGGCAGCTAACCGCTTCAATATAATTCCAGAAACATATAGTGAGAAAACACGGAACATTTTATATATTGAATATACTATATTTATAATTTTTTTTTATGGTAGGAAGTGAAAATAGGGATTTTTTTGGGGGGGTGGGATTAGCGATTTTTGAAAATTTCAGATGATAGCGATTTTCTGGACATATCTTTCTCCTGATCTCGCGGGTTTTTTTTTTTTTAAATCTCAGTTGCCAACACTGCATCAGTGCATCACTAAAAAAAAAACACTACATGCTTAATGTAAACAGAATGTGTTTACAATATCGGTAAATTTACAATGGGTTTAATCACATGATTATTGATAAATTTACCACACGTGGTCGCTTTCCTATTAAATATTCATCGAAAAATGAATGCCGACGTTCAAAGTGTATAAACATTTTTGACCCCTCCCTTTACTTAAAAATTTACCAAAAATCAGGAAATTAACCAATTTTAATGAAAATTGCAGTATTTATCAAATAATGATCGCAGAATATAATGAACTAATTATTTTTACTTAACTCTTAGTGAAAATATTTTATTTTGTTTAAACAAAAAATACCTTTACTAAATTTATGGTTTTCAGTAGTAAATAAAAAACGCAAGAATTTATTTTTGCTTTTTTTATATAAATAAAGCATCGTAATTTGTAACAATAAACATAATTGGGGTTGGTATTACTGTACACATTAATTCGAAAAAGTTGTCAAAAAACAAATATATAAAAAATAAATGTTATCAAAGGCAAGATAAGTTACTTTTCTACCAAGCTGGATATATTTTTCGTGTTTTTATTCAATGTAACATGTTTATTCAGCTCGAAAAACATACAGTGTTTACCGATGTATTCGAAAATTCAAGATGGCGTCTGATTCTCTCTTTAACACGGTAAGTTTGGGATAAGGTGTTATAAATAAAAACCGGATAAAATACTGTTAAAAACTCGCTCAATATATGTTACCGTGACATAGGTTGACATCGGCGGGTTTTTAATAGTATTTTGTATAATTTTTTTATTTATAACACCTTATCCCAAAATTACGGTGTTAAAGAGAGAATCAGACGCCATCTTGAATTTTCGAATACATCGGTAAACACTGTATGTTTTTCGAGCTGAATAAACATGTTACATTGAATAAAAACACGAAAAATATATCCAGCTTGTAGAAAAGTAACTTATCTTGCCTTTGATAACATTTATTTGTTTTTTGACAACTTTTTCGAATCTATGTGTACAGTAATATAAACCCATGAATTCTCGCATACTATTCAGGAAATTAAAGATTCAATTAGATTCCTATTTCAGTCACCTGAATTATTTAGGATGAAATGAGTTTAGGAATTTATAGCCAAACCTAAATATTTTTTTCTCTCTTTCTTTTGCTTAAAAAAATAGCATTAATCCAGTAAGTTAGGTAAAATTTGCATAGATTACTCTGCTTTACGGTTGTTGTAAAAATGGAACGGAAGTTTGAATTTCGTTCCCTTTTAAATTCGGTACATTTTTACATTACGTCCAACTCATCGTTCACATTCGACAGATCAACTTTTATAGCTTTTCGGGTATGCTGGCAAGGTTAGGGGTGTCTATTCCGAAAGCCGTTCTTAACATGGGTAGATTGGTAGGTGTGTCAGAAATTTCGTGAAAAATAGTGAATAATTCCACCCCGTTTTTCCAAGCTTACAACTCCTCGAAAAATGTGACTTAAACCCTAATTTTTTTCAACCAAGGTTTCATTAAAAAAACAAAAACAAAAAAACAAAAAAAACAAACAAACAACGTGTTTTTAAAAAAAAAAAAAAAAGGTTTTAAACTTCGGACTTTACAGGTAAATTTCTAAAAAACACTGCTTTTTTTGGTTTAAATTTGAATATATTATTTATTGACCTTTTCTCTTCAATTTGTGATATATAACACTTTGGTGAGTAAATTATTTACTTTTAAATAGACATTTCAAAATGGGAGGCGTGAATTATTCGACCTCCTGTCATTCCAAGCTTATAACTCCTCGAAAAATGTAATTCAAGCCCTAATTTTTTTTCAATTAAAGGAGCAAGGACCAAGGTT
>NC_136527.1:135953340-135965840 GCF_053919585.1 Euprymna scolopes
AAAAAGTTGGTACTAAATAATCAGTCAATTACATAAACGTTGACATCAGCAGCATTTGTTGTATTGTAATAAAATGATTGGATAAAACTTAATTTTACTGGAACTGTAGGTTGGTTGATTGTTTTTGTTTTACGGCATATCCGAAAATTAAAGAAAATACTGAGGTAGATATAGTTTTAAAACGAGCCTCGCCCACCTCCAAAAGAAAATAAATTTGTATATTTTTAAGTATTGCACAGAAGTGCCTCCGAAATTACTTTTAAACGATACCTTCTCCTCTCCATGTTAAGAATGGCTTTCGAAATAATACTGTTATTATTTCAGCGCGGTATCAAAATTATATAAGACCGTGTTTTCTTTTTTGTTGTTTTGTAATAACACAAGAATTATTTAAAAAAAAAAAAAAAAGTAATGTCAAGTGTTACTTATGAAAAAAATTATCAAATCATTTCTCTCTGATAGGTTCATAAGAGTAGTGGTTGATGGGCAGAAATCAGAAGCTCTCAGTATAAATACTGGAGTCCCTCAAGGGTCAATCTCTCTTCCTCATCTATATTAGTTATCTTCCAAATCATATCCTTACACCATTCGTAGACCTTTATGCTGATGACACTACCATCTATGGTTGGTTGGTTGTTTTTGTTTTACGGCATATCAACCCTTTTCAGGTCATTTAATGCCGAATCCGAAGATTTTGAAGAAAAATTTCTATCGGTTTCTATTTAATCCATAGTTGGGACCCTAACAGGTACTACCACTCCGGGTCAGAGTGGACCTGGGAGCAATGGCAATTAAAGGGTGGCTCCACACTCCCCAAAGCTCATAAGCTGGGGCCTAACCACTGGATATAGTTTAAGGTCATATCCAGGAGTAATAATAGATTGTACCCAATATATAGTTGTGATTATTATTAAAGACATTCTGCTGAGTATATAGGTTGAGAAGTGTCATCACACACATAGTTTCACTTTTATAGATATAATAGATTGTACCCAATATATAGTTGTGATTATTATTAAAGACATTCTGCTGAGTATATAGGTTGAGAAGTGTCCTCACACACATAGTTTCACTTTTATAGATATAATAGATTGTACCCAATATATAGTTGTGATTCTTATTAAAGACATTCTGCTGAGTATACAGGTTGAGAAGTGTCCTCACACACATAGTTTCACTTTTATAGATATAATAGATTGTACCCAATATATAGTTGTGATTCTTATTAAAGACATTCTGCTGAGTATATAGGTTGAGAAGTGTCCTCACACACATAGTTTCACTTTTATAGATATAATAGATTGTACCCAATATATAGTTGTGATTATTATTAAAGACATTCTGCTGAGTATATAGGTTGAGAAGTGTCCTCACACACATAGTTTCACTTTTATAGATATAATAGATTGTACCCAATATATAGTTGTGATTCTTATTAAAGACATTCTGCTGAGTATACAGGTTGAGAAGTGTCCTCACACACATAGTTTCACTTTTATAGATATAATAGATTGTACCCAATATATAGTTGTGATTCTTATTAAAGACATTCTGCTGAGTATATAGGTTGAGAAGTGTCCTCACGCACATAGTTTCACTTTTATAGATATAATAGATTGTACCCAATATATAGTTGTGATTATTATTAAAGACATTCTGCTGAGTATATAGGTTGAGAAGTGTCCTCACACACATAGTTTCACTTTTATAGATATAATAGATTGTACCCAATATATAGTTGTGATTATTATTAAAGACATTCTGCTGAGTATATAGGTTGAGAAGTGTCCTCACACACATAGTTTCACTTTTATAGATATAATAGATTGTACCCAATATATAGTTGTGATTCTTATTAAAGACATTCTGCTGAGTATATAGGTTGAGAAGTGTCCTCACACACATAGTTTCACTTTTATAGATATAATAGATTGTACCCAATATATAGTTGTGATTATTATTAAAGACATTCTGCTGAGTATATAGGTTGAGAAGTGTCCTCACACACATAGTTTCACTTTTATAGATATAATAGATTGTACCCAATATATAGTTGTGATTCTTATTAAAGACATTCTGCTGAGTATACAGGTTGAGAAGTGTCCTCACACACATAGTTTCACTTTTATAGATATAATAGATTGTACCCAATATATAGTTGTGATTCTTATTAAAGACATTCTGCTGAGTATATAGGTTGAGAAGTGTCCTCACGCACATAGTTTCACTTTTATAGATATAATAGATTGTACCCAATATATAGTTGTGATTATTATTAAAGACATTCTGCTGAGTATATAGGTTGAGAAGTGTCCTCACACACATAGTTTCACTTTTATAGATATAATAGATTGTACCCAATATATAGTTGTGATTATTATTAAACACATTCTGCTGAGTATATAGGTTGAGAAGTGTCCTCACACACATAGTTTCACTTTTATAGATATAATAGATTGTACCCAATATATAGTTGTGATTATTATTAAAGACATTCTGCTGAGTATATAGGTCGAGAAGTGTCCTCACACACATAGTTTCACTTTTATAGATATAATAGATTGTACCCAATATATAGTTGTGATTCTTATTAAAGACATTCTGCTGAGTATATAGGTTGAGAAGTGTCCTCACACACATAGTTTCACTTTTATAGATATAATAGATTGTACCCAATATATAGTTGTGATTCTTATTAAAGACATTCTGCTGAGTATATAGGTTGAGAAATGTCCTCACACATATAGTTTCACTGTTATAGATATAATAGATTGTACCCAATATATAGTTGTGATTATTATTAAAGACATTCTGCTGAGTATATAGGTTGAGAAGTGTCCTCACACACATAGTTTCACTTTTATAGATATAATAGATTGTACCCAATATATAGTTGTGATTCTTATTAAAGACATTCTGCTGAGTATATAGGTTGAGAAGTGTCCTCACACACATAGTTTCACTTTTATAGATATAATAGATTGTACCCAATATATAGTTGTGATTATTATTAAAGACATTCTGCTGAGTATATAGGTTGAGAAGTGTCCTCACACACATAGTTTCACTTTTATAGATATAATAGATTGTACCCAATATATAGTTGTGATTATTATTAAAGACATTCTGCTGAGTATATAGGTTGAGAAGTGTCCTCACACACATAGTTTCACTTTTATAGATATAATAGATTGTACCCAATATATAGTTGTGATTCTTATTAAAGACATTCTGCTGAGTATACAGGTTGAGAAGTGTCCTCACACACATAGTTTCACTTTTATAGATATAATAGATTGTACCCAATATATAGTTGTGATTCTTATTAAAGACATTCTGCTGAGTATATAGGTTGAGAAGTGTCCTCACGCACATAGTTTCACTTTTATAGATATAATAGATTGTACCCAATATATAGTTGTGATTCTTATTAAAGACATTCTGCTGAGTATATAGGTTGAGAAGTGTCCTCACGCACATAGTTTCACTTTTATAGATATAATAGATTGTACCCAATATATAGTTGTGATTCTTATTAAAGACATTCTGCTGAGTATATAGGTTGAGAAGTGTCCTCACGCACATAGTTTCACTTTTATAGATATAATAGATTGTACCCAATATATAGTTGTGATTCTTATTAAAGACATTCTGCTGAGTATATAGGTTGAGAAGTGTCCTCACACACATAGTTTCACTTTTATAGATATAATAGATTGTACCCAATATATAGTTGTGATTCTTATTAAAGACATTCTGCTGAGTATATAGGTTGAGAAGTGTCCTCACACACATAGTTTCACTTTTATAGATATAATAGATTGTACCCAATATATAGTTGTGATTCTTATTAAAGACATTCTGCTGAGTATATAGGTTGAGAAGTGTCCTCACGCACATAGTTTCACTTTTATAGATATAATAGATTGTACCCAATATATAGTTGTGATTCTTATTAAAGACATTCTGCTGAGTATATAGGTTGAGAAGTGTCCTCACACACATAGTTTCACTTTTATAGATATAATAGATTGTACCCAATATATAGTTGTGATTCTTATTAAAGACATTCTGCTGAGTATATAGGTTGAGAAGTGTCCTCACACACATAGTTTCACTTTTATAGATATAATAGATTGTACCCAATATATAGTTGTGATTCTTATTAAAGACATTCTGCTGAGTATACAGGTTGAGAAGTGTCCTCACACACATAGTTTCACTTTTATAGATATAATAGATTGTACCCAATATATAGTTGTGATTCTTATTAAAGACATTCTGCTGAGTATACAGGTTGAGAAGTGTCCTCACACACATAGTTTCACTTTTATAGATATAATAGATTGTACCCAATATATAGTTGTGATTATTATTAAAGACATTCTGCTGAGTATATAGGTTGAGAAGTGTCCTCACACACATAGTTTCACTTTTATAGATATAATAGATTGTACCCAATATATAGTTGTGATTATTATTAAAGACATTCTGCTGAGTATATAGGTTGAGAAGTTTCCTCACACACATAGTTTCACTTTTATAGATATAATAGATTGTAGCCAATATATAGTTGTGATTATTATTAAAGACATTCTGCTGAGTATATAGGTTGAGAAGTGTCCTCACACACATAGTTTCACTTTTATAGATATAATAGATTGTACCCAATATATAGTTGTGATTCTTATTAAAGACATTCTGCTGAGTATATAAGTTGAGAAGTGTCCTCACACACATAGTTTCACTTTTATAGATATAATAGATTGTAGCCAATATATAGTTGTGATTATTATTAAAGACATTCTGCTGAGTATATAGGTTGAGAAGTGTCCTCACACACATAGTTTCACTTTTATAGATATAATAGATTGTACCCAATATATAGTTGTGATTCTTATTAAAGACATTCTGCTGAGTATATAGGTTGAGAAGTGTCCTCACGCACATAGTTTCACTTTTATAGATATAATAGATTGTACCCAATATATAGTTGTGATTAATATTAAAGACATTCTGCTGAGTATATAGGTTGAGAAGTGTCCTCACACACATAGTTTCACTTTTATAGATATAATAGATTGTACCCAATATATAGTTGTGATTAATATTAAAGACATTCTGCTGAGTATATAGGTTGAGAAGTGTCCTCACACACATAGTTTCACTTTTATAGATATAATAGATTGTACCCAATATATAGTTGTGATTCTTATTAAAGACATTCTGCTGAGTATATAGGTTGAGAAGTGTCCTCACACACATAGTTTCACTTTTATAGATATAATAGATTGTACCCAATATATAGTTGTGATTATTATTAAAGACATTCTGCTGAGTATATAGGTTGAGAAGTGTCCTCACACACATAGTTTCACTTTTATAGATATAATAGATTGTACCCAATATATAGTTGTGATTCTTATTAAAGACATTCTGCTGAGTATATAGGTTGAGAAGTGTCCTCACGCACATAGTTTCACTTTTATAGATATAATAGATTGTACCCAATATATAGTTGTGATTCTTATTAAAGACATTCTGCTGAGTATATAGGTTGAGAAGTGTCCTCACGCACATAGTTTCACTTTTATAGATATAATAGATTGTACCCAATATATAGTTGTGATTATTATTAAACACATTCTGCTGAGTATATAGGTTGAGAAGTGTCCTCACACACATAGTTTCACTTTTATAGATATAATAGATTGTACCCAATATATAGTTGTGATTATTATTAAACACATTCTGCTGAGTATATAGGTTGAGAAGTGTCCTCACACACATAGTTTCACTTTTATAGATATAATAGATTGTACCCAATATATAGTTGTGATTATTATTAAACACATTCTGCTGAGTATATAGGTTGAGAAGTGTCCTCACACACATAGTTTCACTTTTATAGATATAATAGATTGTACCCAATATATAGTTGTGATTATTATTAAAGACATTCTGCTGAGTATATAGGTTGAGAAGTGTCCTCACACACATAGTTTCACTTTTATAGATATAATAGATTGTACCCAATATATAGTTGTGATTCTTATTAAAGACATTCTGCTGAGTATATAGGTTGAGAAGTGTCCTCACGCACATAGTTTCACTTTTATAGATATAATAGATTGTACCCAATATATAGTTGTGATTCTTATTAAAGACATTCTGCTGAGTATATAGGTTGAGAAGTGTCCTCACACACATAGTTTCACTTTTATAGATATAATAGATTGTACCCAATATATAGTTGTGATTATTATTAAACACATTCTGCTGAGTATATAGGTTGAGAAGTGTCCTCACACACATAGTTTCACTTTTATAGATATAATAGATTGTACCCAATATATAGTTGTGATTATTATTAAAGACATTCTGCTGAGTATATAGGTTGAGAAGTGTCCTCACACACATAGTTTCACTTTTATAGATATAATAGATTGTACCCAATATATAGTTGTGATTCTTATTAAAGACATTCTGCTGAGTATATAGGTTGAGAAGTGTCCTCACGCACATAGTTTCACTTTTATAGATATAATAGATTGTACCCAATATATAGTTGTGATTCTTATTAAAGACATTCTGCTGAGTATATAGGTTGAGAAGTGTCCTCACACACATAGTTTCACTTTTATAGATATAATAGATTGTACCCAATATATAGTTGTGATTAATATTAAAGACATTCTGCTGAGTATATAGGTTGAGAAGTGTCCTCACACACATAGTTTCACTTTTATAGATATAATAGATTGTACCCAATATATAGTTGTGATTATTATTAAACACATTCTGCTGAGTATATAGGTTGAGAAGTGTCCTCACACATACACATTATCACTTTTATAGATATAATAGATTGTACCCAATATATAGTTGTGATTCTTATTAAAGACATTCTGCTGAGTATATAGGTTGAGAAGTGTCCTCACACACATAGTTTCACTTTTATAGATATAATAGATTGTACCCAATATATAGTTGTGATTAATATTAAAGACATTCTGCTGAGTATATAGGTTGAGAAGTGTCCTCACACACATAGTTTCACTTTTATAGATATAATAGATTGTACCCAATATATAGTTGTGATTATTATTAAACACATTCTGCTGAGTATATAGGTTGAGAAGTGTCCTCACACACATAGTTTCACTTTTATAGATATAATAGATTGTACCCAATATATAGTTGTGATTCTTATTAAAGACATTCTGCTGAGTATATAGGTTGAGAAGTGTCCTCACACACATAGTTTCACTTTTATAGATATAATAGATTGTACCCAATATATAGTTGTGATTCTTATTAAAGACATTCTGCTGAGTATATAGGTTGAGAAGTGTCCTCACGCACATAGTTTCACTTTTATAGATATAATAGATTGTACCCAATATATAGTTGTGATTCTTATTAAAGACATTCTGCTGAGTATATAGGTTGAGAAGTGTCCTCACGCACATAGTTTCACTTTTATAGATATAATAGATTGTACCCAATATATAGTTGTGATTCTTATTAAAGACATTCTGCTGAGTATATAGGTTGAGAAGTGTCCTCACGCACATAGTTTCACTTTTATAGATATAATAGATTGTACCCAATATATAGTTGTGATTCTTATTAAAGACATTCTGCTGAGTATATAGGTTGAGAAGTGTCCTCACGCACATAGTTTCACTTTTATAGATATAATAGATTGTACCCAATATATAGTTGTGATTCTTATTAAAGACATTCTGCTGAGTATATAGGTTGAGAAGTGTCCTCACGCACATAGTTTCACTTTTATAGATATAATAGATTGTACCCAATATATAGTTGTGATGCTTATTAAAGACATTCTGCTGAGTATATAGGTTGAGAAGTGTCCTAACACACATAGTTTCACTTTTATAGATATAATAGATTGTACCCAATATATAGTTGTGATGCTTATTAAAGACATTCTGCTGAGTATATAGGTTGAGAAGTGTCCTCACGCACATAGTTTCACTTTTATAGATATAATAGATTGTACCCAATATATAGTTGTGATTATTATTAATGACATTCTGCTGAGTATATAGGTTGAGAAGTGTCCTCACGCACATAGTTTCACTTTTATAGATATAATAGATTGTACCCAATATATAGTTGTGATTATTATTAAAGACATTCTGCTGAGTATATAGGTTGAGAAGTGTCCTCACGCACATAGTTTCACTTTTATAGATATAATAGATTGTACCCAATATATAGTTGTGATTATTATTAATGACATTCTGCTGAGTATATAGGTTGAGAAGTGTCCTCACACACATAGTTTCACTTTTATAGATATAATAGATTGTACCCAATATATAGTTGTGATTAATATTAAAGACATTCTGCTGAGTATATAGGTTGAGAAGTGTCCTCACACACATAGTTTCACTTTTATAGATATAATAGATTGTACCCAATATATAGTTGTGATTATTATTAAACACATTCTGCTGAGTATATAGGTTGAGAAGTGTCCTCACACACATAGTTTCACTTTTATAGATATAATAGATTGTACCCAATATATAGTTGTGATTCTTATTAAAGACATTCTGCTGAGTATATAGGTTGAGAAGTGTCCTCACACACATAGTTTCACTTTTATAGATATAATAGATTGTACCCAATATATAGTTGTGATTATTATTAAACACATTCTGCTGAGTATATAGGTTGAGAAGTGTCCTCACACACATAGTTTCACTTTTATAGATATAATAGATTGTACCCAATATATAGTTGTGATTATTATTAAACACATTCTGCTGAGTATATAGGTTGAGAAGTGTCCTCACACACATAGTTTCACTTTTATAGATATAATAGATTGTACCCAATATATAGTTGTGATTATTATTAAACACATTCTGCTGAGTATATAGGTTGAGAAGTGTCCTCACGCACATAGTTTCACTTTTATAGATATAATAGATTGTACCCAATATATAGTTGTGATTCTTATTAAAGACATTCTGCTGAGTATATAGGTTGAGAAGTGTCCTCACGCACATAGTTTCACTTTTATAGATATAATAGATTGTACCCAATATATAGTTGTGATTCTTATTAAAGACATTCTGCTGAGTATATAGGTTGAGAAGTGTCCTCACGCACATAGTTTCACTTTTATAGATATAATAGATTGTACCCAATATATAGTTGTGATTCTTATTAAAGACATTCTGCTGAGTATATAGGTTGAGAAGTGTCCTCACGCACATAGTTTCACTTTTATAGATATAATAGATTGTACCCAATATATAGTTGTGATTCTTATTAAAGACATTCTGCTGAGTATATAGGTTGAGAAGTGTCCTCACGCACATAGTTTCACTTTTATAGATATAATAGATTGTACCCAATATATAGTTGTGATGCTTATTAAAGACATTCTGCTGAGTATATAGGTTGAGAAGTGTCCTAACACACATAGTTTCACTTTTATAGATATAATAGATTGTACCCAATATATAGTTGTGATGCTTATTAAAGACATTCTGCTGAGTATATAGGTTGAGAAGTGTCCTCACGCACATAGTTTCACTTTTATAGATATAATAGATTGTACCCAATATATAGTTGTGATTCTTATTAAAGACATTCTGCTGAGTATATAGGTTGAGAAGTGTCCTCACGCACATAGTTTCACTTTTATAGATATAATAGATTGTACCCAATATATAGTTGTGATTCTTATTAAAGACATTCTGCTGAGTATATAGGTTGAGAAGTGTCCTCACGCACATAGTTTCACTTTTATAGATATAATAGATTGTACCCAATATATAGTTGTGATGCTTATTAAAGACATTCTGCTGAGTATATAGGTTGAGAAGTGTCCTCACACACATAGTTTCACTTTTATAGATATAATAGATTGTACCCAATATATAGTTGTGATTATTATTAATGACATTCTGCTGAGTATATAGGTTGAGAAGTGTCCTCACGCACATAGTTTCACTTTTATAGATATAATAGATTGTACCCAATATATAGTTGTGATTCTTATTAAAGACATTCTGCTGAGTATATAGGTTGAGAAGTGTCCTAACACACATAGTTTCACTTTTATAGATATAATAGATTGTACCCAATATATAGTTGTGATGCTTATTAAAGACATTCTGCTGATTATATAGGTTGAGAAGTGTCCTCACACACATAGTTTCACTTTTATAGATATAATAGATTGTACCCAATATATAGTTGTGATTATTATTAATGACATTCTGCTGAGTATATAGGTTGAGAAGTGTCCTCACACACATAGTTTCACTTTTATAGATATAATAGATTGTACCCAATATATAGTTGTGATTATTATTAATGACATTCTGCTGAGTATATAGGTTGAGAAGTGTCCTCACGCACATAGTTTCACTTTTATAGATATAATAGATTGTACCCAATATATAGTTGTGATTCTTATTAAAGACATTCTGCTGAGTATATAGGTTGAGAAGTGTCCTAACACACATAGTTTCACTTTTATAGATATAATAGATTGTACCCAATATATAGTTGTGATGCTTATTAAAGACATTCTGCTGAGTATATAGGTTGAGAAGTGTCCTCACGCACATAGTTTCACTTTTATAGATATAATAGATTGTACCCAATATATAGTTGTGATTCTTATTAAAGACATTCTGCTGAGTATATAGGTTGAGAAGTGTCCTCACGCACATAGTTTCACTTTTATAGATATAATAGATTGTACCCAATATATAGTTGTGATTATTATTAAAGACATTCTGCTGAGTATATAGGTTGAGAAGTGTCCTCACGCACATAGTTTCACTTTTATAGATATAATAGATTGTACCCAATATATAGTTGTGATTATTATTAAAGACATTCTGCTGAGTATATAGGTTGAGAAGTGTCCTCACGCACATAGTTTCACTTTTATAGATATAATAGATTGTACCCAATATATAGTTGTGATTATTATTAATGACATTCTGCTGAGTATATAGGTTGAGAAGTGTCCTCACGCACATAGTTTCACTTTTATAGATATAATAGATTGTACCCAATATATAGTTGTGATTCTTATTAAAGACATTCTGCTGAGTATATAGGTTGAGAAGTGTCCTCACGCACATAGTTTCACTTTTATAGATATAATAGATTGTACCCAATATATAGTTGTGATTCTTATTAAAGACATTCTGCTGAGTATATAGGTTGAGAAGTGTCCTCACACACATAGTTTCACTTTTATAGATATAATAGATTGTACCCAATATATAGTTGTGATTATTATTAAAGACATTCTGCTGAGTATATAGGTTGAGAAGTGTCCTCACACACATAGTTTCACTTTTATAGATATAATAGATTGTACCCAATATATAGTTGTGATTATTATTAAAGACATTCTGCTGAGTATATAGGTTGAGAAGTGTCCTCACACACATAGTTGCACTTTTATAGATCTATAGATGGATTAAGCTAGATATATTTCCATATGTCTGAATACCCTATATACCAGGACCCTTGAACCATTGGAGTAAAGCATCGTAGTCTATGTACTCCTGGTTCAACTCCTCTGCGGCTTTTCCGTTTTTTTTAATATTTATTTTATATCATATCGAGGACCCATCTATTTGTGTATGTGTGTGTGTGTGTATGTGCATTTTTATGTTTATATCTAGGTATGTATGTTGATGCGTGTGTGTGTATGCGTGTGTATGTATATATGTGTGTATGTTTATGTCAGGTCATGTCATGTGCTACTGGTACCATGTAACCCAGTACTACCTGCCTCATGATTGGGTCACCGGCGACTAACCTGGTTCCCCCACCAGACTTGTTTGGTGAGGAGGGCGGCTAGTCTCCCTGAAGGATTAAAAACAAGACCTTCCAAAGGGCGAATGAACCCTTTTTCTGGGTCAACGGCCAACTAGCACCGTGTATATTTGTGCGTGTGTATTGGGGTGGAGAGGGCTCCCGTAAGCCGTGGTGAAGGCAACCTTTCTAGAAGAAGCAAATCTCTGATTTAAAAAACCATAAAGCGGAAGACCAGTACCCGCATTAAGCTGGTCTGCAGTTTAACTTGTTGCTGGCTATCTTGCTCTTGCTTGTTGCATGATCTCAACATTTTGAACCGAGAGAGAGACTTAGCTGTCGTACAAAGCTAAGACTCTGTAACATCATATTTGTATAGATACTCCCTCAGGCATTTGGGCTCATGGATTTTAAATGTCTGAGGGAGTGGCACTCGTCTGACAAGACGTTGCAATCATCATGTGTGAATTTGAAGTCGGTTTCTATTTAACCCATAGTTGGGACCCTAACAGGTACTACCACTCCGGGTCAGAGTGGACCTGGGAGCAATGGCAATTAAAGGATGGCTACACACTCCTCAAAGCCCGCAAGCTGGCACCTCACCACTGGATATAGTTTAAGGTCATATCGAGGACCCATCTATTTGTGTATGTGTGTGTATGTATGTG
>NC_136527.1:135970840-136108340 GCF_053919585.1 Euprymna scolopes
TTTTAATGAATCATCATTATGCCAGATAAAACATACCCATTCCTGTGTCTCGATACTATCATATGTAATCAGTTTTCTATAATAGTCAACCATATAGGAGCCTATTCATGACCAGACACACACACACAGACGTTCAGCTTTATATTATATATATATATATATATATATATATATATATATATATATATATATATATATATATATGTTGTAATTTAAATTTATAAATAAGTAAATAAATAAAAATGAAAAACAAGAGAATTCCATACAATTTTGTAAATCACAATTATAAACTGTTGTTTATTTAATTTAGCCACGTTCTTACCACATAAAAACATATTTTTTACATGCGAGTAATTTAAACTGAAGCATATAAAAGCATCCAGATTTTAAGCGAAACAAGGACGACTGAAAAAATCAGTTTAAAGTACTTGCAAAACAAAATTAAAAAAAAAAGAGAGTTGGACGAAAATTCGACCGAGAAATACGAATGGGAAAATTACATTGCACTCTCAACATGGTTACTAACCAACCTCCGCATCATCGTTGAAATCGGCGGACTGTCCAAGAGAGAGAGAGAGAGAGAGAGAGAGAGAGAGAGAGAGAGAGAGTGTATTTGTGTGTGCTTGTGTGTATGTGCATATGTGTGTGAATGTGTGTGTGTATATGTGTGTATATCTGCATGTGTGTAAGTATGTGTGTATGTATATGTGTGTCAGGTCATGTCATATGCTACTGGTACCATGTAACCCAGTACTACCTGCCTCATGGTCGGGTCACCGGCGACTAAACTGGTTCCCCCACCAGACTTGTTTGGTGAGGAGGGTGGCTAGTATCCCTGGAGGATTAAAAACAAGACCTTCCAAAGAGCGAATGAACCCTTTTTCGGGGTCAACAGCCAACTAGCACTATGTGTGTATGTATATGTGTGTTGGGGTGAAGAGGGCTCTCGTAAGCCGTGGTGAAGGCAGCCTTTCTAGGAGAAGCAAATCTTTGATTATTTAAAAAACCATAAAGCGGAAGACCAGTACCCGCATTAAGCTGGTCTGCAGTTTAATTTGTTGCTGGCTATCTTGCTCTTGCTTGTTGCTGGATCTCAACATTTTGAACTGAGAGAGAGACTTAGCTGTTGTACAAAGCTAAGACTCTGTAACATCATCTGTGTATAGATACTCCCTCAGGAATTTGTCTATAAAAATGATCCTGTGGCGATGGAAGTCATTTTTGGGCTTATGGACTTTAATTGTCTGAGGGAGTGGCACTCGTCTGACAAGACGTTGCAATCATCATATGTGTGTATGTGCATATGTGTGTATTTTTTTATTTTTTATTTTCTTCCTTTGAAGATTGTAACGCTGGGTATGGGGCAGCCAAACCAGCTGCCAACATTTCCCTGTTTTTTATTGAAACCAACCGAGAGCTCTTTTTAATACCCTCATTGTTCCCTTAAGTGTAATTGTCTGGATCTCTTTTGCACTTGGTTCACCAGGAATATTAGTTAGGTAGGACTTCAGGTTCTTCTTCATAAGCCCTGTGGCACCTATAATGACTGGTATGATTGATATCTCCTTAAGATTCCAATTTCTTTTCATATCATACATGAGACCTTGGTATTTGGTCTGTTTCTCCCTTTCAGCTCTGTTCAGACATCCATCATTAGGGATACTCACTTCAACCAAGGTTGCTACTCTCTCTGACTTATTCCATATAACTATGTCAGGTTTCACAGCAGCATTTTCAAGATAGGTGGCTGTAGGGATTACATGGTCGTAATGTATGGTATATAAGCCATTTCCAACTGTTCTTTCAGGTTGATGTTCCCAGGACTTGCTGCTACACTGGATGTTTAATTTTTTACAGATGGTCCAGTGGAGGTACTTGCATACTCCATCATGTCTCGCTGTGTAGTAGCCGTCCCCTAGAAGAACTTTGCAACTTGATATCAAATGACCAACACTTGCCAATTCTGTATGGCAGAACCTGCATTTATTGCCATTACTGATCCCTGCCATCTTCTTGAATGCATTGGTCATCAATCCCTGGTCTTGAGCAGCCATTATAATCCTTTCCTGATCGTGATCGTGATCGAAGGATCTCCTTTTGAGCCAGTCCAAGCAATGTATTCATTGGAGAGTTCACCTCCCCCCCCCCCATGACTGATATTGTTCTGCTAGCTCTTATCTCTTGATGTTCGTATACTATTGAGAGGGTGTGGTTCTGGGAGCTTCTCAGATACTGACCGGTGCTCACAATAGTTGCCCTATGTTGATGATTGATCTCTGAGAGTCCCAGACCCCCCCCCTTCTCCCCTGGACAAATACAGTCTTGGTAGACACTGATTTCTATACATTATTTTATAAAACGTTAATAGCTTCCGTCTGTTTCTCCCTTTCAGCTCTGTTCAGACATCCATCATTAGGGATACTCACTTCAACCAAGGTTGCTACTCTCTCTGACTTGTTCCATATAACTATGTCAGGTTTCACAACAGCATTTTCAAGGTAGGTGACTGTAGGGTTTAAATGGTTGTAATATGTGGTATATAAGTCATTTCAAACTGTGTGTATGTGTGTGTAAGTGCATATGTGTGTGCATGTGTGTATGTATGTATGTGTGTTTGTGCATGCTTGTGTATATGTGTTTGCATGTATTTGAGTATGTGTGTATGTATGTGTGTTTGTGCATGCTTGTGTATGTATGTGTGTGCATGTATTTGAGTATGTGTGTATGTATGTGTGTTTGTGCATGCTTGTGTATGTATGTGTGTGCATATTATCTGTTATCTGTGTCAAAGTTCTCAGAAATCAAGGGACCCCCTTCATAGGGACTAATACTCGATCTCTTCAAATATACCAGAAGTCCAAAAGAGGGAGCTATAATTCATTGCAGCGGATTCTTAAACCGAGGTGTTTGAACACTATACTCCCATGGAGGATATCGGCCGTGAAAATGTTTGAAGTTACGAAAGCCAATTTTACATTGTAACATCATAATATATCTTGATTAGTTTTTTATTTTTTGTTTTTATGATCACAGCGTAGTATCTGTGTTATGTTGTAGCAGGCAATGCCAAAGGTCTAAATGATTATTATTATCATTGATTTCTTAACTGTTATGTAGAAGAAGTTATGCAGAGAGAATGTTTTGAAAGAAAGGAATGTTTATGTACAAAATCTAACAGAGGAATTTTAACTTAGTGATTGAGGCTGAAGGCGGCTACATTGAATAGATGTGTCAGCTCTACTACTTAAAAAAAAGAATGATTTGTTGACTTTATCCAAACAAGCACCGTGAATTTTCAATTGTACTTACAGCGAATTGTCTTCGACCTTTGTTATTTTAAAGGTCATATCCGCCGTGCCTCCGATTGGAACGCGATCACTTCCAGTCGTGAAAAGCAGAAGCTTCTTTTGAAATTCAATAGGGAATTTCAAAATGATATCCCAAAAGTGCCTGAAATAAATAAATAATAATAAAAAAAACAAAGCGTTATATATAGGAATAATAACAGAATCATTTAGAAAGCCATTCTTAACATGGGGAGGATGTTTTTGAACTATTCTGTACTTTCACCTAACATTTTATAAACAAGCAAACATGGTACTTAAGCAGAGAAGGTACCGTGCTGAAATAATAGTGCTATTATTTAGAAAGCCATTCTTAACATGGGGAGGATGTTTTGTAACTATTCTGTGCTTTCACCTAACATTTTATAAACAAAAAAACATGGTACTTATGCAGAGAAGGTACCGTTCTAGAATTGTAGCGTTATTATTAAGAAAGCCATTCTTACCATGGAGAGAATGTTTAGTAACTATTCTGTACTACTTAATCAATTTATGTGATTTTTGGAATATGACAAATACTTCTTTGATTATGGCATCAGAAGTTGAATTGAGTTGCCAACTTTGTATTTCAACAAAATTTCAAACAATATCGTTGCTCTAGGTGTATTAGAATTTTGGGGGGAATTTTTGACACCCCTAACACAAAACTGCGAATAAAAAAAAAAAAAAAAACTCGTAATTTCTCTTTTAAAAGTGGGTTGTTTATTTTCTGTATTGAATATACTTCCAAAATAAACTATTAAAGTTGTTTAAAAAATAATAGAAATATTATTATTTTTTTTCAAAAAACAAAACTTAAAAAACAAAACTTGTTTACAATGTGCCAGCGCGCCTTCATGCAGCCATTTTTTTTTACGTAATGAAATCAATTGAATTTTTCAATTTTTAAACTTTAAAAATCTATCCAAATTTTTCTATTGGTTAAATTTTTACGATATTTTCAGGGTCAGTGTGAAATTTTATGCTCTTTCCAATAAATTAAATATAATATTTTAGACAAACGTTTTTTTTTAATTCACCTCCTCATTTTAAAATGTCTATTAAAATTTAAATAATTTACTCACCAAAGTTTTATATATCACAAATTGAAGATAAAAGATCAATAAATAATATATTCTAATTTAAAACAAAAAAAAAGAATAGTTTTTTTTTAATTTACCTGTAAAGTCCAAAGTGTAAAACCTTTTTTTTTTTTAAACCACGTTGATTTTTTTCATTTTAGTTTTTCAAAATATTTTTTTATGTTATGTTTATATTATCAAGTAAATATTGGATGCTGACGACAATTTTTTCTATTTCATTCAATATTTCCTTTTTTTAGATATTTAAAAAAAGAATTCACTCTATAAAGAAGAATTAAAATATATTAAATAAAAAATTCATGCATTTCTTTAAGAGAATAAAAAAAAATAGAAATTTGGTAGAGCGAATTTTTAGTAAATCCATGAATAAAATTTTCTTATTTTGCACTTTGTAGTTGAAATGAAATATGTCAAAAATACAAAAGGGAGATAAGGCTGCATGGCATAAATAATTATTTTTGTCACTTTAATGCTTTCGTATATCAAGTGATGTTTTGGCAGTTATATATATTTACTAGATTTCTATCTTTACATCATCAACGTTCTGATTCCCATCTGGCATCAATTAAAATGAATGGCTCTCGTCTTGGGGAGGCCTCAAGTTTTGACAGGCTTCTGGGCTTGACCTTTACTCCTGATCTTAAATGGAGCAGGTACATCAAATCTGTTGCCAAGGCCGCTGGAAAAATGGTCGGATCCTTCTATCGATCCAGTAGATATCTCACTGCTGATGCAATTCTCTATCTATATAAGAGCCAGATACGTCCAAGGATGGAATACTGTTGCCACATATGGGCAGGAGCTGCTAGAAAAGACTTGTCCTGCCTTGATAGGGTTCAAAATAGACTTCGTGGCCTGGTGGGAGATGTCCTTTTCTCTTCGCTGCAACCTCTATCTCACAGAAGAGATGTTGCGAGTTTGTCTCTGCTTTATCGTTATTTTCATGGAAAGTGTTTGACTGAGCTTCAATCTATGGTCCCCCCTCGCCAAACTTTCACAAGAAACACTAGACTAGCTGAAAACATTATCAATAATTTTCCCCATTCTTTATCTGTGCCTAAACCTAAACATAGATTCCATGATCAAAGCTTCTTTCTTAGAACTGCACGCCTGTGGAATTGTCTTCCGTTTTCCTGCTTTCCAGCTGTCTATAATATGGTTGTCTTCAAGTCCAACGTGAACAAGTTTCTGATGAGCCGTTCCACTTAAGTTAACAAATTTACCGAACTTCCATTACTATCGATTACTATATTGTCCTTTTGACTACTCTACACTATTTAACCCTTATCCTTGAGTGGCCTATCGGCCTTGATAAGTTGTGACGCCTATGTAAAAAAAAAAAAAGAGAATAAAAAAATAGAAATTTGGTTGAGTGAATTTTTAGTAATCGGCGAGAATCCACGAATGAAATGTTCTTATTTTGCAAATATGGTAGCGCCTACTGACCACTTTGTGATTGAAATGAAATATGGCAAAAATACAAAAGGGAGATGAGGCTGTAGTAAATTTGAACAGGTAAGCGATGTTTTGGCACTTATATATATATTTATTAGATTTCGATGAAGTTAAATTTGTGGATTTTCGTGAAATCTTTTTTAAAGAAAACCGATGAAAAAAAAAAAAATTGCATATTTTTCAATTAAACCTTTTATGATTTTAAAATTTGGTATTTGCTCATTTTATTGAAAGTCAACTGCCGAAAAAATTAGGGGTTGAAATTACATTTTCATATTGTTATCAGCTTTCTCATAAAATTTGATTTAATGGTCTTTGGGGAGTGTGGAGCCACCCTTTAATTACCATTGCTCCCAGGTCCACTCTGACCCGGAGTGGTAGTACCTGTTAGGGTCTCAACTATGGGTTAAATAGAATACGACGTGAAAACAACAAATATATTCTATCAAAAAAATTTTTTCTTCAAAATCTTTGGATTCGGCATTAAATAACCTGAAAAGGGTTGATATGCCGTAAAAAAAAACAAAAAAAAAAACAACCAACCATTATAAAAATGCGATTAGCAATAATGTCAGATCTAATCGGGCGAAATAAAAATCTAGTTTCATTTTGAAGGTGACTATATCCAGTGGTGAGGCCCCAGCTTGCGGGCTTTGGGGAGTGTGGAGCCACCCTTTAATTAACATTGCTCCCAGGTCCACTCTGACCCGGAGTGGTAGTACCTGTTAGGATCCCAACTATGGGTTAAATAGAAACCGACTTGAAAACAGCAAATATATTCTATTAAAAAATTTTTATTCAAAATCTTTGGGTTTGGCATTAAATAACCCGAAAAGGGTTGATATGCCGTAAAACAAAAACAACCAACCAACCAACTTAATTAAACTACTTAATCAATTTACATGATGTTTTGAATATGAAAAATGCTTACTTGATCGTTGCATCATTAGGTGTGTATCCATCGTAAGTCGCCACAGATTTCAGTTCGTTCATATCTAGTGTTTGGCAGCCACACACTAACATCTCCACTTCCTCTGGACGCAACATCTAAAAAAAAAAAAAAAATAAATAAAAAATAAATAACTTAAACTGCAATTCAACAACTTAAAAATAATTTATCTATATATAAAAGTGAAAGTGTCTGTGTGTCTGTGTACATTTTCCCTATGCAATAACTCTGTCAATTTTTAAGTCTACAGACTCGAAATTTGATAGGTGTGTCAGAAATTTCGTGAAAAATATTGAATAATTCCACCCCGTCTTTCCAAGCTTATAACTACTCGAAAAATGTAATTCACGCCCTAATTTTTGTTTCAATTAAAGGAGCAAAGACCAAGGTTTCATTAAAAAAAAAAACAAAAAACAAAAACAAACAACGTGTGTTTTTTTAAAAAAAAAGTTTTAAACTTCGGACTTTACAGGTAAATTTCTATTTGTGATATATAACACTTTGGTGAGTAAATTGATTATTTACTTTTTAATTGACATTTCAAAATGGGAGGCATGAAATCATTCGACCCCCTGTCTTTCCAAGCTTATAACTACTCGAAAAATGTAATTCAAGCCCTAATTTTTTTCAATTAAAGGAGCAAGGACCAAGGTTTCATTTAAAAAAACAATAACAAAAGAAAAAACAAACAACGTGGTTTAAAAAAAAAGGTTTTAAACTTCGGACTTTACAGGTAAATTTCTAAAAAAACACTACTTTTTTTTAATGCGAATATATTATTTATTGATCTTTTATCTTCAATTTGTGATATATAAAACTTTGGTGAGTAAATTAATTATTTACTTTTTAATAGACACTTGAAAATGAGGGGGGGGCGTGAATTAAAAAAAAAAAAACGTTTGTCTAAAATATTATATTCGGTTTATTGGAAAGAGCATAAAATTTCACATTGACACTGAAAATATCGTAAAAATAGAATCAATAGAAAAATTTTGATATAATAAACGCGGTTTTTCATATGTATTGTAAGAATTTCTCTTACTCGTTTTTGCCTTTGGCAGAATGAAAGAGACACTCAGAAAAGCAACAAAGGCTCACCTTAAATTCCAAGAATATTTTATTTACAAGAAAGGTAAAATGAGTCCATATTTGCAAAAGAGTGCGGGTTTGTATTACTGTACACATAGATTCAAAAAAGTTGTCAAAAAAACAGATATATATTTTGAATTTTCCTATACATCGGTAAACACTGTATGCTTTTCGAGCTGAATAAACATATTACATTGAATAAAAACACGAAAAATATATCCAGTTTGGTAGAAAAGTAACTTATCTTGCCTTTGATAACATTTATTTGTTATATATTTGTGTTTTGACAACTTTTTTGAATCTATGTGTACAGTAATACAACCCCCCTCCCCCCAAAAAAAACTACTTGATGAAATTAAATAATTTTTTTTCCGGAGAACTCCGTTCCATAACGGATACATACAATTTAAACTTTTTTTTCGATATTTTCATTTTTTTAATGTCTTGACTAAACTGTACAAGTACTTTTTTTTTTTAATCTAATCTGGTTGAGATTACTTTACTTGTAAATATTAACTCTTTAATATTTATAATATATTTTAAGTTTACCATTTTGATTACCTTGGTAAATTTATTGTAATTATATATATATATATATATATATATATATATATATATATATATATATATATATATATGATGTAAATTCACGTGCAATCTTGACTATTAAAAGATGGAATTGCCCAATTGTTGAATTCTGTTCACCCGTTCAAAAATAAAAATCTAAACTTACGATCAGTGCATTTATTTCCTTTTGATGTATTGATTGTTGCTATTTCTTCTGATGAGTTAAGGGCAAAATAGATTCACTGATTGATATGATAATTAAGTAATTAATTTTGCGCTACGAAACAGATACTGTCAAGATTTGTAAATGTCAACTGAATGAAAGGAATAAATTATAAGATGGTCAACATCATGAATTTTGGAATATAACTTTTTGTCATTTATTCTCTATATTGCTATGTAATTACATTGAGCTTCTTATATAAGGATTGAAATATATTCTAAGAAAATATATTTCTACAGAAATATATATATACTAGCAAAAGTACCCGTCGTTGCCTGCGTTCAAAAACAGCCCACAGAAAATGGACTCTGATTTATGAAAGTATGATAGGTTATGAAAAAGGAAGGGTTGTAAAGAGATAGCTTCGAATTTGGGGGTATCAGAACCAAAGCAAAATATGATGAAAGTAAAAATAAAATAGATAAACCCCATAATTTATTACACCATACCTGTTCACACTGAAACACTTATCACAATATTCTGTGGATCCATATAAAAAACCTTGTTAAACTTTGTGACATATTTCCATTCTCTGGAGGTCAGGTGCGAACGAACACCCCATAATTTCATTATACCATATTTCTTCAAACTGAACCATGATTATCAAAGTATGCTTACGCAGATAGATATGAACAGTCTTTATTAAAGTTTGTGCCTATTTCCATTCTATGGAGGCTAGGTGCGAACGCAGACCCCACAATTTTATTACACATCCCTATTTAAGTTAAAACATACTTATCAAAGTATTATTATGTACATCTATATCAAAAACACTTGTAAACGTTTTTTTTTATTTATAATTTTTTTATTTCCATACTTTGTGGACCAGGCACGAACGCAGACCCCACAATTTTAATGAACCACCGTTCTGCCAGATCAAACATACCCATTCCTGTGTCTCGATACATTTAAAAAAAAATTTTTTTTACATGGAGTTCACCACTTATCAAGGCCCAATGGCCACTCAGGGATAAGGGTTATTGTGTGTACAGTAATCAAAAGGATAGTGTAGCAATAGTATTGAAGAATTGGTAAGGTGTCATTACTTAGGAGGGGGTGGTTCATCAGGAATTTGTTTGTGTTGGACTTGAAGGCATCCAGGTTGAAGTCGGGAGGGAAACAGGCAAGCGGAATAGAGTTCCACAGGCGTGCAGTTCTTAGAAAGTTTTGATTTAGGCACAGATAGGAAGTGGGGAAAATTATTGACGGTGGTTTCAGCTAGTCGGGTGTTTTTTGAGAAAGATTGGCGAGGGGGGACCAGAGAATGGAGCTCAGACGAGCACCTGCCATGGAAATAACGATAGAACAATGACAGGCTCGCTACGTCTCTTCTGTGGGAAAGAGGTTGCAGGGTAGAGAAAAGGGCATCCCCCACCAAGCAACGGAGTCTATTTTGTACTCTGTCAAGGCAGGATAGGCTGTTTTTAGCAACTCCCGCCCAGATGTGGCAGCAGTACTCCATCTTTGGACGTACTTGGCTCTTATATAGATAGAGAATTGCATCATTAGTGAGATATATTCTGGAGCGGTAGAAGGATCCTACCATTTTCCCAGCGACCTTGGCCACAGACTTGATGTATGTGTTCCATTTCAGATCAGGTGTAAAGGTCAAACCCAGGAGCTTATCAAATCCTGGGGCCTCCCTTAGACGAGAGCTATCGATTTCAATTGATGCCAGATGGGGATAAGAGCGTTTATGATGTAGAGATAGGAGCTTGGTCTTAGATGCATTAAAGGTAACCAGCCTCTTCTTTCCCCACTGTACCACACGCTCAAGATCAGAGGAGAGAGAATCAGAGAGAACATCATCATATACGGCCTTTGATGTGTTGCCATAGATGGTCGTGTCATCAGCATAGATGTCAACGAAGGATTTTAGTATGTGTTTTGGGAGATCATTGATGTAGATCAGGAAGAGAGTTGGGCCCAGTATGGATCCCTGAGGGACTCCAGCATTAATACTGTCGGCCTCTGATTTCTGCCCATCAACAACTACTCTTATGAGCCCATCTGAGAGAAATGACTTAATGATAGAGAAAACATTTCCAGTTATACCATAGCTGGAAATCTTGTGAAGTAGGCCTTTATGCCATACCTTATCAAAGGCCTTCGATATGTCAAGAGCAATTGCCCTAGAAAGGAAGCCTTTGTCAAGAGATTCGCTAATCCTATGAGATATAACCGTTAGCACATCTGCTGTAGATCTAGCAGAGCAGAAACCATATTGCGTGTCGCTAAGAAGGTTATATCTGCTGAGGTGGTTGACTACTTCTCTATTTATTGTGGATTCCAGCAACTTACTCATGACACACAGGAGACTTATTGGTCTGTACTGAGAGGGGGGATTACTTATCACCTGAATTCTTAAATATAGGGCATACTGATGAGGTTTTCCAGGGTGTTGGAAAGCACTTCTCCTTAAGGCAACGCTTAAACAGTTTGGAAAGTATGGGGGCAAGTTCTGGTTGTAATTTTTTTAACACTATAATTGGAATACCGTCGGGACCAGTTGCTTTACTGGAGTCAAGGTTCTTGATTAGCTTGGCAACCTCACGCACAGATATTTGTATGTTGCATAGCGTGTTGTCTGTTATAGGAGGGAATATGGGGAGTTGATGGCCTTCGTCACACAGGGTAGAATTTTCCGCAAAGTTTTTGGCAAATAGTTTGGCCTTGTCGGATGCTGTCGAGATGACCTCTGGTCCATTGATAATGGTTGGGATAGAGCGCACGTTTCTGTTCAAGATCCTATTTGCTATTTGCCAGAACTGGTGGGAACCAAGCCGCTGCTCAGCTACTTTGGACTTAACGGATTGCGCATATAGTTCTCTTGCATTTTTTATTACTCTTTTATAGTGGTTGCTGGCGGTTCTGAAAGCAGCTTTAGTCTCAGTGCATCTATTACGTTGGTAGCTATGGAAAAAGTGATTTCTGTGTGCGATAGCAGCAGCACATTCGGGGGAGAACCATGGCTGGCTGTTAGGTTTTTGTTGGAATTTTTTGGATGGTATGAATTGGCCTATGCCTACAAGTAACCATTCGGTCAGATCTGATACTATAGAGGACACATCCTTTTTAAACATGGAATGGAGAGGGAGATCAGATATGAATGTACGGAAGCTATCCGCCATAGAGTATCGGTATACAGTACGGTGGAGAGGTACGTCTGTAGATTTATTATATTTCATTTTTATCTTAACTCATACAACGCAGTGGTCGGAGGATCCCAGAGGAGATAGAACGGAACATGAGCATAGCTCAGGGGAAGTGGATAGAAAAATGTCTAGGAGGCTTGCGAATTGACCGGTACTATCGGGCACACGGGTGGGCTCGCGGACAATCTAAGTGAGGTCATAGGCAATGGCAAAATCATGACAGAACCTCCCCTACTCATCAGTCTTATTTGAGTGGGTCAGCCATTCCACATTGCGGACATTGAAGTCACCGCAAATGTGAATGTTAGCTGAGGGATGAGCGGACAGGATGTGGTCAATTTTTTCTGATATACTCTTAAAGACAGTAACTCCACTGTTGTGGGGGCGATAGACGGCAAATATAAATGCGGTGGTGTAAGCAAGTGCAACCCGAAAGCACATATAAGGCAATCAGTATTCATGACCACACACACACACACACACACACACACACACACACACACACACACACACACACACACACACATTCAGTTTTATATTATACTAGGGGGGGTAGGGTTAGAAGTAATACCTTTAGGGTTATATATTAACTTCAGGTAAAAGAACCCGGGGGGGGGTCGAACCCGAAGCCCTGAGGCGAAGTTTGAAAATAAAATCAGCCAGCCAGAATGAGTTAGTGAAAGTTGTTTGAATTTATTTAAGTAAGAACCAAATTGACAGGTGCGCGCCCGGAAGTCGTCAAGCTTTACGACGACGACGACGACGTCAATGACCAGGTTTGTTTGTTATAAGCGAAGTAAAAAAAGAAAACAACGTTAAAACTTAAGCAGGAAAAAAAAAACACAAAAAAAACTAACGTAAGGCAAACGAACGATGAAAACAGAAAAACGAACACGTGAAAAATGGCTTAAATAAGCCTGTTTCGATATTAAAATTTAAAAAATCGGTGGGTACCCGGGTGTTTTTGGGTGTGTGGTTGGGAGTGGATAAGCGAAGTAAAAAAAACCCAGAAAAACGAACGTTACGTGAAAAATGGCTTAAATAACACTGGTTCAATATTTAAATTTAAAAAATCGAAAAAAAAAAAAGACATCTCACACCATGATTTGAACCCAAAACTTTTAGATAATGAACCAATGCGCTAATTGACTGACCTAACGTGACGTACATGAAATTTGTTCAGTTTTTCAACTATTTAAAGTAAATCAGGTCATGACGTCATCTGGCGCATGCGTAGAACCGCTTGTCGTCACTGTTTTTGTTGACCGCCCCTGTCGAAAATTGTCGATTTCAGGGTAAAAAAATGAATGTTTTTGGCCAATTTTTCGAGCGAAGGATGGGGCTTCAATATAATACCGAGTTTGTGAATATTCGTTGTGTCTGTCAAAAGTTTTTAGCAGACACACAAACATACACACATACATACATATATTTTCGCTTTTATATATATAGACTAGCAGGGGGGGAGGGAAGTTACCCAGCGTTTCCAGAGTGTTTGGAGGTAAATCAAAACTCCGGGGGTGAGGGTGGGGGTTTAAAATAATAAAAAAAAAGTTTTGGTAGGTGAGTATGAGGATCGAACCCGAACCCTTGAGGCAAAGTTGAAAATTAAAGTGTGAAAAAAAAAGTGCGATGTTAACCATTGGGCCGCCGCGACATACTAACGGAAACACGTTTGATATTTTTTAAATACTTAGAATTTGCAGGTGCACGTTTTAATGTCTTAAGGTCAACTTTGACTGCGGGGTTTTTATTTTTACTTTCCCAAGATTTTTTTGGGGGGAGGGAACCAGCCTTCTTGTCCAATTTGAATAGCAATTGTCTGATATAAGGAAAAAATTTCCACATTGATCAAAGCTGATTGCTTTCGGACATTTCCGGCGATCGCGACCGGAAAAATACTACCAGAATTGGTGTCGCTTTTATTATACGAAAAAGCCTAATCAACACGCGGCAAGCAAAAACTGTTGAATATTTATCTTCCCAAAGTCAAGCAAATTAAATAGACAGGTGAGCTCCATTGTTAACTCGGAGATATTATGATTTATATGTGATATAAAAAGTTTTAAGAAGTTGTGAGCCGACCAAGTACTTCTCAGAAAGCAAACATACATACACACATTTTCGCTTTTATATACTTATATATATATATATATATATATATATATATATATATATAAAAATGTATAAATTCACGTGCAATCCTGTTTTTTAATTACTAACGATTACTATATTGTCCAATTTTTACTGTACACTCTTTAGCCCTTATCCCCGAGTAGCCTGTTGGCCTTGATAAGTGGTGATGCCTATGTAAAAAAAAAAAAAAAAGGATCGCTCAAAAAAAGAAAAAATCTTAACTTACGATCAGGGCATTTGATGCACAAACGCTGTGAAATCCGTGGTAGAATTCCTTAAACATTTCATAGATCGATCTGTTCAGCACCCAGTCCACGTAAAGTTGAACATAATCTGACGGAAATGAATAAAGAAAAAAAAAAGGAAAAGGTTAGAAACAATAGCTTAAATTACAAACCTTAGACTATATCCGATGGTGAGGCCCCAGCTTGCGGGCTTCAGGGAGTGTGGAGCCACCCTTTAATTGCCATTGCTCCTAGGTCCACTCTGACCCGGAGTGGTAGTACCTGTTAGGGTCCCAACTATGGGTTAAATAGAAACCGACTTGCAAAAAAAAAATATATTCTATTAAAAATTTTTTTCTTCAAAATCGCCGGATTTGGCATTAAATAAGCTGAAAAGGGTTGATATGCCGTAAAACAAAAACAACCAACCAACAATCTATTATATCTATAAAAGTGATAATGTGTGTGTGTGTGTGTGTGTGTGTGTGTGTGTGTGAGTTTTATAAGTTAGACTAGCGGGAGGGGAGGGGGAGCAGCTTTGCCCCGGGCGTAAAATATGTTTAAATATATTTTTTTATTTTTTATCTACAGACTTGAATTTTGGTATATAGGGTATTCAGATATATGGAAATATATCTAGCGTAATCTATCTATATATCTATAAAAATGACACTGTGCGTGAGGACACTTCTCAACCTATATACTCAGCAGAACGTCTTTAATAAGAATCACAACTATATATTGGGTACAATCTATTATATCTATAAAAGTGATAATGTGTGTGTGTGTGTGTTTTATAAATTAGACGAGCGGGAGGGGAGGGGGGGCAGCTTTGCCCCGGGCGTACAATATGTTTAAATATATTTTAATTTTTTATCTACAGACTTGAATTTTGGTATATAGGGTATTCAGACATATGGAAATATATCTAGCGTAATCTATCTATATATCTATAAAAATGACACTTCTCAACCTATATACTCAGCAGAATGTCTTTAATAAGAATCACAACTATATATTGGGTACAATCTATCATATCTATAAAAGTGAGAATTTGGTATTAAATAACCTGGAAAGGGTTGATATGCCGTAAAACAAAAACAACCAACCAACCAACCAACCATTAAATGACAAAGAGGAAAGAATTGCTGTTTATCAAATTATTAAAGAACTAGCGGGACTTGTGGAAATTCCACAGGGGACTCATTCATATGTAATATTGTGACCAGACGTGCACGGCCCCGACAGATCGCCGACTCCCAACGTCGTGTGTCGTGGATTTTTCATTCACTGTGTTTCTTATGGCCGGATTGTCGCTGGCGACTGTTGATGGGAACACAGGTGGTTTCACAAAAGTAGAAATATAATAAATCGTGAAACAAAGAAAGGAAAAACACAAACGCCAATGTTTCACATATAAATTGACTGTTGGACTTGTGAGTGTGTGTCTTCTCTCCGTTCTATCGATGTTACGTTCCTTTCTGTTTCACAGTCAACTCTAAAACTGTCCAACTTCCATCCGCCGCGACGGGCATCTTGTGTGTGTGTGTGTGTGTGTCTTCTCCCCGTTTTATCGATGTTACGTTCGTCTGTCAATCGCAATTTGTCTGTATTTCTGTTTCGCAGTCAACTCTAGAAACCATCCAACTGTTTTCGTTATCAACTTCCATCTAGGGCATCTAGTTGTCAACTAACTCTCCTCTGCGTTGGTATCTGAGATCGCCCCCCCCCACCCCGGCTACCACCTATCTGAGGTCGCCAAACCCCCACCCCAGCTACAAGAAGCTGCCCTTCCCTGTTTAATCTGTAGGTTTCTATTGTCATTGTCAAATCTAAAAGAAATACCTACAGATTCATTGTTTGCTACTTCTTATCTATTGTTGATTTCTATTTCTTTGTCTATTGCCCCCTTCCCTCCTCTCAGCACTTAGTGGCTCAACTCCACCTCAGGTCCACTTTATAGTATCACACTGACGAGATAGAGATAAAAAAAAGAAACAAATCAAGTCGCATGTCTATTGTGACCAACTGTGTCTCCCCCCCTCCCCGACAGATCGCCGACTCCCAACGTCGTGTATCGTGGTATTTTTTCGTTCGACTATTCCTCTTATAGCCGGATCGTCATTTTCTCGCTGGCGACTGTCGATGGGAACATACGTGGTTTCACAAAAGTACAAATATAATAAATCGTGGACCGAAGAAAGGAAAAACACAAACGCCAATGTTCACATATAAATGACTGTTGGACTTGTGTGTGTGTGTGTGTGTGTGTGTGTGTGTGTGTGTGTGTGTGTGTGTGTCGTCTCCCCGTTCTATCGATGTTACGTTCGTCTCTATTTCTGTTTCACAGTCAACTCTAAAACTGTCCAACTCCAATCCGCCATGACGGGCATCTAGTTGTCAACTAACTGTCTCCTCTACGTTGGTATCTGAGGTCGCCCCACCCCACCCCAGCTACTGGAAGCTGCGTTTCCCTGTTTTATCCGTAGGTTTCTATTGTCCTGTCAACTCTAAAAAGCTCGATCTAAAAGTACCTAGAGATTCACTATTTATTGTTTCCTATCCCTTTGTCTATTGCCCCCCCCTCCTCTCAGCACTTAGTGGCTCAAGTCCACCTCAGGTCCACTTTATAGTATCACAGCTAGCATTGATTCCTGGCACTGGAGAACCTTGCTTCAAGCGACTTTCTCACCTTCTCAATGGTTTCCTTACTGATCGAAAAGAAACGGATGGCAGACATCTGGCAGATAGCAATCATGGTTTTACAATATCATAAGTCGTGGAACAAAGAAAGGAAAAACAAACTTTTCACATATAATTGACGGTTGGACTTGCGAGCTTGTATGTCTTCTCCCCGTTCTATCGATGTTACGTTTGTCTGTCGGTTGCAATTCGTCTATCTCTGTTTCACAGTACACTAAAAATTTTGGAGATGTATGCTGAGCAAAAAAAAAAAAAAACGGTCCATTTTTTAAAAACTTTGACCCTTATTATGACCCCTTAACATAATTGCAACCGGCCGAATGTAATAAACGAACACATCATATTTTGTAACTGCCTCTTCGTGTTGTGTCATTCTTCAACAATTAAAGGTAATGTGAAACATCCTTTATATGAACATTGTGTCCGCTCATCGTTATAATGAATTTTGTGTATAAACCATCTAAGTAATGTGTTCCCCTCTCTATCATAAGTGTTTGGAATTTATAAGACACACAGGTTAGTCATTGCGATTGCCTGTCCCTTTAAAGGTCGTGTTTATTGGCTAAAAGGGAAGACGTCGTTCCCTTAGAGGTCATATAAACCATGAGTGATATTTCTGACAAAGAGGAAATTATTGCTGTTTTCTGTGTCGGAATCAATCCGAACAACACTTATTGTTAGCTAGCTTTTTATCCTGAAGTGTTTATTTTTAATTCCTTACATCAAATGGTTTCATGTCTTGCTTAGAGTGATTTTCTTCAAAATTAAATAAATAAACTCAAATGTTTCCGGCGTCCACCTCTATTTCAATCTTCACCGCTGTGTTAAAGAACTGATCACCACCTTCTCTCCTCTGTAATAAAGATTGACTGAAATACATGTTCTAGCTGGTTTCTAGGCGTTGCCAGGGATGTAATATAGACACATTATGTTGTATATTACCTGTTCTCTTCTCCCTAAGGTAAAACAATTTCATATACATGCTGTAAATTACCTATGCTAGAGATAAAACATGAACAATACCAGTCCTAGGGTAGATAAAACAAATAATACATAGAGATGAAAGATTCCTCTCCCCTAAGAATAAAACATATCTTCAATATCTGCTTTTGTTTTTTCATTGTTTATACGGTCCCGAGCAACGCCAGGTAGCCCTGCTAGTCTATATATATAAAAGCCAAAAATGTTCTCTCTTCTATGCCTTTTCCTCATCAATATGAATGTCTCCATCCATCCATCTCTCTCTCTCTCTCTCTCTCTCTCTCTCTCTCTCTCTCTCTCTCTCTCTCTCTCATAATGTCAACCTATATTGGTAGGTAATCTTTAAATAGGTTGGAAAACAAGTCAGGTCGAAAATAGGTTAGAAGAATTCGGTCTGCAGAATAATAATAATAATAATAATAATAATAATAATAATAATAATAATCCGTGTATTATCGATTAACGTGTGTGATCGAACCGACGTTAACTATTCCACGGGTTTAATGCTCGCTGGGGACCACAATCGACATTTACTGGTCAGCAGTTTAATGCAGTCATCCCTTGCGCGCAACAATTCAAATCACATAAAGCTTATTTCTTCTCGTGACAAATTACTTTTCGGGAATAAATATAATTAAGAATTTTAAAGACGTGCAATGAAGATGTCTTTATTGGCGCCTCGATCACTTCTTAACGCACGTCTCGTCTCGCTAAGCGCGTATAGCTACTCACTTCCCCGCCACTGGTCAACTCCGGTCCGCAACCGGGCAACGGACGCGTCCCGTTTCGTTGGAGCCATTGCACCCTTTGAACATGGTTGGACATGTGCGAACCATGCATGTGAGGATCGCGCATGTTCAGGCCACAGGATCGATCGAGCTCGTTTTTTTGGCCATGCGATGACGTCATGGCTGAGAAATGAATTCTCAATATAGTTTGCTAGTTAGAGATACAGACAGAGTCGGACAGAGTCAGAGTCGGACAGACGACCGAAGTAATAAAGGAACATCTCACCAATTTTCTAACTGCGTCTTTGTGTTGTTACTACTTGACTGGAAGTCTCCATAAATAATTGTTACCTTCTGAATGGGAGTAAAGAACTCCTCATGATAGACAAATATAAATTCAGAGATTTACGTTCAATATCAACGTAACTGATTACCAGTGTTAAATGCTTCTTTTTTTTTTTTTTTACATAGGCATCACCACTTATCAAGGCCAAGAGGCCACTCGAGGATAAGGGTTAAAGAGTGTACAGTAGAAATTGGACAATATAGTAATCGATAATAATGGAAATTCGGTAAAGTTGTTAACTTATATGGACCGGTTCATCAAAAACTTGTTTACGTTAGACTTGAAGACAAGCATATTGTAGTCAGCTGGAAAGCAGGAAAACGGAAGATAATTCCACATGGAATCTGTTATATAGCGCCAGGACCCCTAGGTTGGGAACGGTAGTTGTTAGTTAGTTCCCCGCTGCAACAAAAACCCAGTAGCCGTCTTTTAGTGATCGTCTAGTTGTTTAATTTTCTGGTTGTTATGGTAACGGCTAAGACGACATTTATTTCCCCCTTGACTGTGCATTTTTCATTCCCGACTTTCTGTAGCTGTCATTGCTTGTCATAACAGCGATCCCGGCTGGCAAGAAATTAACATGCACACAAAGGTCAGACGTAACTCAGCATAACAAATCAAGACGTAAGACACACTGGCTTTTTATATAAAAATATATTTTGTTTTGAAATTATTTTCTCGTTTTACACAGAGATTTTCAATAGTTCAAACTTTAACAGTGTGGCTTACTGTTCATTTCAGTGATGGAGAGGGGTGTGTGGAAACGTTATACTCTCGACAGTCGCACGTTTCCTATCGGCGTCTCTCTCTTCTTCTTCTTCTCTCTTCTCTCTTCTCTCCTCCTTCTTCTGGTTAGATTCCAAAAATCAACGCTTATATTAGCGTCTTTCACTTGGTTTTTTCCAATCCACGCGATCTGTCAAATGCTGAAATAAATATGTGCACTTTTCTTTTGTATTATTTGGTATCTAATGTTTCAGTCGATGTAATCTTCGACCTTCTTCATGTGTATCTCTCTTTCTGCTGAACTCGAATCTTTCTTGTTGAACTTGGAAATCTGCACAGAATTTCGAATAGAACCTTTTATTTAAGCCACGAAGGTAGCGTTATATTGAGGGTTTTTTTACGAGGTAATCACCACTATTTTATTATATTTTATTTTTTATTATATTTTATTTTTATTATATTTTATTATTTTTTATATTTTATTATTTATTATATTTTATTATTTTTTATATTTTATTATTTATTATATTTTATTATTTTTTATATTTTATTATTTTTTATATTTTATTATTTTTTATATTTTTTTATTTTTTATATTTTATTATTTTTTATATTTTATTATTTTTTATATTTTATTATTTATATTTTATTATTTTTTATATTTTATCACTTTTATATTTTATTATTTTTTATATTTTATTATTTTTTATATTTTATTATATTATATATTTTAAAATCTTTTATTTTATTATTTTTTATATTTTATTATTTTTTATATTTTATTATTTTTTATATTTTATTATTTTTATATTTTATTATTTTTTATATTTTATTATTTTTTATATTTTATTATTTTTTATATTTTATTATTTTTTATATTTTATTTTTTTTATATTTTACTATTTTTTATATTTTATTATTTTTTATATTTTATTATTTTTTATATTTTATTATTTTTTATATTTTATTATTTTTTATATTTTATTATTTTTTATATTTTATTATTTTTTATATTTTATTATTTTTTATATTTTATTATTTTTTATATTTTATTTTTTATATTTTATTATTTTTTATATTTTATTACTTTTTATATTTTATTACTTTTTATATTTTATTATTTTTTATATTTTATTATTTTTTATATTTTATTATTTTTTATATTTTATTATTTTTTATATTTTATTATTTTTTATATTTTATTATTTTTTATATTTTATTATTTTTTATATTTTATTATTTTTTATATTTTATTATTTTTTATATTTTATTATTTTTTATATTTTATTATTTTTTATATTTTATTATTTTTTATATTTTAAAATCTTTTATTTTATTATTTTTTATATTTTATTATTTTTTATATTTTATTATTTTTTATATTTTATTATTTTTTATATTTTATTATTTTTTATATTTTATTATTTTTTATATTCTATTATTTTTTATATTCTATTATTTTTTATATTCTATTATTTTTTATATTCTATTATTTTTTATATTTTATTATTTTTTATATTTTATTATTTTTTATATTTTATTATTTTTTATATTTTATTATTTTTTATATTTTATTATTTTTTATATTTTGTTATTTTTTATATTTTATTATTTTTTATATTTTATTATTTTTTATATTTTATTATTTTTTATATTTTATTATTTTTTATATTTTATTATTTTTTATATTTTATTTTTTTTTATATTTTATTATTTTTTATATTTTATTATTTTTTATATTTTATTATTTTTTATATTTTATTATTTTTTATATTTTATTATTTTTTATATTTTATTATTTTTTATATTTTATTATTTTTTATATTTTATGATTTTTTATATTTTATGATTTTTTATATTTTATTATTTATATTTTATTATTTTTTATATTTTATGATTTTTTATATTTTATTATTTATATTTTATTATTTTTTATATTTTATTATTTTTTATATTTTGTTATTTTTTATATTTTATTATTTTTTATATTTTATTATTTTTTATATTTTATTATTTTTTATATTTTATTATTTTTTATATTTTATTATTTTTTATATTTTATTATTTTTTATATTTTATTATTTTTTATATTTTATTATTTTTTATATTTTATTATTTTTTATATTTTATTATTTTTTATATTTTATTATTTTTTATATTTTATTATTTTTTATATTTTGTTATTTTTTATATTTTATGATTTTTTATATTTTATTATTTATATTTTATTATTTTTTATATTTTATTATTTTTCATATTTTATTATTTTTTATATTTTATTATTTTTTATATTTTATTATTTTTTATATTTTATTATTTTTTATATTTTATTATTTTTTATATTTTATTATTTTTTATATTTTATTATTTTTTATATTTTGTTATTTTTTATATTTTATTATTTTTTATATTTTATTATTTTTTATATTTTATTATTTTTTATATTTTATTATTTTTTATATTTTATTATTTTTTATATTTTATTATTTTTTATATTTTATTATTTTTTATATTTTATTATTTTTTATATTTTATTATTTTTTATATTTTGTTATTTTTTATATTTTGTTATTTTTTATATTTTATTATTTTTTATATTTTATTATTTTTTATATTTTATTATTTTTTATATTTTATTATTTTTTATATTTTATTATTTTTTATATTTTATTATTTTTTATATTTTATTATTTTTTATATTTTATTATTTTTTATATTTTATTATTTTTTATATTTTATTATTTTTTATATTTTATTATTTTTTATATTTTATTATTTTTTATATTTTATTATTTTTTATATTTTATTATTTTTTATATTTTATTATTTTTTATATTTTATTATTTTTTATATTTTATTATTTTTTATATTTTATTATTTTTTATATTTTGTTATTTTTTATATTTTATTATTTTTTATATTTTATTATTTTTTATATTTTATTATTTTTTATATTTTATTATTTTTTATATTTTATTATTTTTTATATTTTATTATTTTTTATATTTTATTATTTTTTATATTTTATTATTTTTTATATTTTATTATTTTTTATATTTTATTATTTTTTATATTTTATTATTTTTTATATTTTGTTATTTTTTATATTTTATTATTTTTTATATTTTATTATTTTTTATATTTTATTATTTTTTATATTTTATTATTTTTTATATTTTATTATTTTTTATATTTTATTATTTTTTATATTTTATTATTTTTTATATTTTATTATTTTTTATATTTTATTATTTTTTATATTTTATTATTTTTTATATTTTGTTATTTTTTATATTTTGTTATTTTTTATATTTTGTTATTTTTTATATTTTGTTATTTTTTATATTTTATTATTTTTTATATTTTATTATTTTTTATATTTTATTATTTTTTATATTTTATTATTTTTTATATTTTATTATTTTTTATATTTTATTATTTTTTATATTTTATTATTTTTTATATTTTGTTATTTTTTATATTTTATTATTTTTTATATTTTATTTTTTTTTATATTTTATTATTTTTTATATTTTATTATTTTTTATATTTTATTATTTTTTATATTTTATTATTTTTTATATTTTATTATTTTTTATATTTTATTATTTTTTATATTTTATTATTTTTTATATTTTATTATTTTTTATATTTTATTATTTTTTATATTTTATTATTTTTTATATTTTATTATTTTTTATATTTTATTATTTTTTATATTTTGTTATTTTTTATATTTTGTTATTTTTTATATTTTGTTATTTTTTATATTTTATTATTTTTTATATTTTATTATTTTTTATATTTTATTATTTTTTATATTTTATTATTTTTTATATTTTATTATTTTTTATATTTTATTATTTTTTATATTTTATTATTTTTTATATTTTATTATTTTTTATATTTTGTTATTTTTTATATTTTATGATTTTTTATATTTTATTATTTATATTTTATTATTTTTTATATTTTATTATTTTTCATATTTTATTATTTTTTATATTTTATTATTTTTTATATTTTATTATTTTTTATATTTTATTATTTTTTATATTTTATTATTTTTTATATTTTATTATTTTTTATATTTTATTATTTTTTATATTTTGTTATTTTTTATATTTTATTATTTTTTATATTTTATTATTTTTTATATTTTATTATTTTTTATATTTTATTATTTTTTATATTTTATTATTTTTTATATTTTATTATTTTTTATATTTTATTATTTTTTATATTTTATTATTTTTTATATTTTGTTATTTTTTATATTTTATTATTTTTTATATTTTATTATTTTTTATATTTTATTATTTTTTATATTTTATTATTTTTTATATTTTATTATTTTTTATATTTTATTATTTTTTATATTTTATTATTTTTTATATTTTATTATTTTTTATATTTTATTATTTTTTATATTTTATTATTTTTTATATTTTATTATTTTTTATATTTTATTATTTTTTATATTTTATTATTTTTTATATTTTATTATTTTTTATATTTTATTATTTTTTATATTTTATTATTTTTTATATTTTATTATTTTTTATATTTTGTTATTTTTTATATTTTATTATTTTTTATATTTTATTATTTTTTATATTTTATTATTTTTTATATTTTATTATTTTTTATATTTTATTATTTTTTATATTTTATTATTTTTTATATTTTATTATTTTTTATATTTTATTATTTTTTATATTTTATTATTTTTTATATTTTATTATTTTTTATATTTTATTATTTTTTATATTTTATTATTTTTTATATTTTATTATTTTTTATATTTTATTATTTTTTATATTTTGTTATTTTTTATATTTTATTATTTTTTATATTTTATTATTTTTTATATTTTATTATTTTTTATATTTTATTATTTTTTATATTTTATTATTTTTTATATTTTATTATTTTTTATATTTTATTATTTTTTATATTTTATTATTTTTTATATTTTATTATTTTTTATATTTTGTTATTTTTTATATTTTGTTATTTTTTATATTTTGTTATTTTTTATATTTTATTATTTTTTATATTTTATTATTTTTTATATTTTATTATTTTTTATATTTTATTATTTTTTATATTTTATTATTTTTTATATTTTATTATTTTTTATATTTTATTATTTTTTATATTTTATTATTTTTTATATTTTGTTATTTTTTATATTTTATTATTTTTTATATTTTATTATTTTTTATATTTTATTATTTTTTATATTTTATTATTTTTTATATTTTATTATTTTTTATATTTTATTATTTTTTATATTTTATTATTTTTTATATTTTATTATTTTTTATATTTTATTATTTTTTATATTTTATTATTTTTTATATTTTATTATTTTTTATATTTTATTATTTTTTATATTTTATTATTTTTTATATTTTGTTATTTTTTATATTTTGTTATTTTTTATATTTTGTTATTTTTTATATTTTATTATTTTTTATATTTTATTATTTTTTATATTTTATTATTTTTTATATTTTATTATTTTTTATATTTTATTATTTTTTATATTTTGTTATTTTTTATATTTTATTATTTTTTATATTTTATTATTTTTTATATTTTGTTATTTTTTATATTTTGTTATTTTTTATATTTTATTATTTTTTATATTTTATTATTTTTTATATTTTATTATTTTTTATATTTTATTATTTTTTATATTTTATTATTTTTTATATTTTATTATTTTTTATATTTTATTATTTTTTATATTTTATTATTTTTTATATTTTATTATTTTTTATATTTTATTATTTTTTATATTTTATTATTTTTTATATTTTATTATTTTTTATATTTTATTATTTTTTATATTTTATTATTTTTTATATTTTGTTATTTTTTATATTTTATTATTTTTTATATTTTATTATTTTTTATATTTTATTATTTTTTATATTTTATTATTTTTTATATTTTATTATTTTTTATATTTTATTATTTTTTATATTTTATTATTTTTTATATTTTATTATTTTTTATATTTTATTATTTTTTATATTTTATTATTTTTTATATTTTATTATTTTTTATATTTTATTATTTTTTATATTTTATTATTTTTTATATTTTATTATTTTTTATATTTTATTATTTTTTATATTTTATTATTTTTTATATTTTATTATTTTTTATATTTTATTATTTTTTATATTTTATTATTTTTTATATTTTATTATTTTTTATATTTTATTATTTTTTATATTTTATTATTTTTTATATTTTATTATTTTTTATATTTTATTATTTTTTATATTTTGTTATTTTTTATATTTTGTTATTTTTTATATTTTATTATTTTTTATATTTTATTATTTTTTATATTTTATTATTTTTTATATTTTATTATTTTTTATATTTTATTATTTTTTATATTTTATTATTTTTTATATTTTATTATTTTTTATATTTTATTATTTTTTATATTTTATTATTTTTTATATTTTATTATTTTTTATATTTTATTATTTTTTATATTTTGTTATTTTTTATATTTTGTTATTTTTTATATTTTGTTATTTTTTATATTTTGTTATTTTTTATATTTTATTATTTTTTATATTTTATTATTTTTTATATTTTATTATTTTTTATATTTTATTATTTTTTATATTTTGTTATTTTTTATATTTTGTTATTTTTTATATTTTATTATTTTTTATATTTTGTTATTTTTTATATTTTGTTATTTTTTATATTTTATTATTTTTTATATTTTGTTATTTTTTATATTTTGTTATTTTTTATATTTTATTATTTTTTATATTTTATTATTTTTTATATTTTATTATTTTTTATATTTTATTATTTTTTATATTTTGTTATTTTTTATATTTTATTATTTTTTATATTTTGTTATTTTTTATATTTTGTTATTTTTTATATTTTATTATTTAGTTACAGAATTCACGGATAAGATTGAATTCACAAGAAGAATCATTATCAAACATGATTGAGAAATTATCTTTGAGATATGAACTATTCAATGACATTTTTTTTTCTATTTGTTCACAATAGTTTAGTCTGTTCCGATTTATCGAGTTTGATATCCATTAAAATATTTGCATTTTTAAACTACATACCCGTCTATGTGGGGGTCGCCTGGCCTTTTTTTGGGAACTGACTTCCTCCACAAATAAAAAATATGAAAATAAGAAATCTTATGTGCAACACAAACGGAGGTTTATTTCCGGAATAGAAATAACAAACAATAACAAGTTAAAACATAGTTCTCAATATTTCAGAGTTCTTTTTTTTTGAGTTCATATGAAAGGTGGAGAGTCTCTTTTTTTGTGTTCTTTGAATGTTCAAATATGTAACATAGACAATATTAATGTTCGTCTGTTAAAAGAGAGTATTAATGCGCGGAGCAGTGGAAATGAAATAATTGATGTTTGCACGCGTGGCAAGTCCTAATGAGAAAGCGTTGAATGAGTCGGAAGAGTTTAAAGAGACGAAAGAATGCTCGAAAGGCTAAGAGACTAAAGAGATAGATTTTGTTTGTGCATGTTTATATTTGATTTGATCGGCTCCAAACGAGCTCTAGAAAATCAGTTTTAAAATGTGTCCTAGGAGGAATTCCATTGGACGGAAGACATCACATGGGGTGCTTTCAACTACGTACGCACCTTTGGTATATAAAGGTCACGCCGGAATTAGCGTGGGTGGCATTTTTCATTTTTTTTAACGCGCCGAAACAATCAATTGCACTGCGCGCCTAAATTGTATTTAACGATTTTTAATTTTGAATATTAAACTGTGCCAACTGGCACACTTGCAAGCTTGCGTGTCTTCTCCCCGTTCTATCGATGTTACGTTTGTCTGTCAGTCACGATTCGTCTATATTTCTGTTTCCCAGTACGTCATCTAGTTGTCTCCGGAAGCAACCCTCCCCTGTTTTATCTGTAGGTTTCTATTGTCATTGTCAAATCTAAAAGGCTCGATCTAAAATTACCTACAGATTCATTGTTTTTTTACCTTTTTTTTAACACAGTGATCATCACTTATCAAGGCCCGGAAGCCACTCAGGGATAAGGGTTATTGCAAGTACATTACGTTAGTGTGGAGATTTGATGAAGTGTTTACTTAAGGGGGCGGTTCATTAGGAATTTGTTACCATTGGACTTGAACGCATCCAAGTTGTAGTCCGGTGGGAAGCAGGCAGACGGAACAGAGTTCCACAGGTGTGCAGTTCTAAGAAAGAAGCTTTGCTCATGGAATCCGCGTTTTGATTTAGGCACAGATATAGAGTGGGGGAAATTTTTCACAGTGGATTCAGCTAGACGGGTGTTTTTCATGAAAGATTGGCGAGGGGGGACCAGAGATTGGAGTTCAGACGAGCACCTGCCATGGAAATAACGATAAAACAAGGATAGGCTCGCAACGTCTCTTCTGTGGGAGAGAGGTTGTAGGGTAGAGAAAAGGGCATCCCCCCACTAAGCCACGAAGTCTATTTTGTACTCTGTCAAGGCAGGATAGGCTATTTTTAGCAGCTCCTGCCCAGATATGGCAGCAGTATTCCATCCTTGGACGTACTTGGCTTTTATATAGATAGAGAATTGCATCAGTAGTGAGATATCTTCTGGAGCGGTAGAATATTCCATATTCGGATCCGTACATAACGAGAAAAATAGAGATGAAAATTTCAAAAGGACTGTATAACTGGTTACGTTCAATAGTAGTCCTCGCCAGCAAAAGTCTTTGTTATTCTATTATTATTTAAAACATTTTGCATCCTACTCTTTCGCGCGAGGACTACTTACTGACTATTATCCTTATCTTTGTCTTATTTTTTATGCAATTTACATAAGTGACATTTATTGCAAATTGTTCGCTATTACTTGAGGAGAGGTTACATATATATATATATATATATATATATATATATATATATATATATTTGCTTCCAACAATATTTTGTGATGAAAAGTCAGAAACCGGAAGTCAAAAACAGTAGACGATCTTGACTATAACGAAACATGAAGAAAACAATCATAATATTGAAAAAGTAATAATAGCATCTCCTCTTCAGTGTTCCACTTTGGTTGAGAGCATGTCTAAAAGGATTGATCTTTTAAAGGAGAGGTTACATATATATATATTTGCTTCCTCACTGAGACAATTAGGCACAAGGCCGTTTTTTTTTTGTTGAGAGATTGGGGAAATGGGGACCAGCTCCCCGGGGAGTAGGGGAGCTGAATAGTGACAATTGGTATGAAGGGTTTCCCGTACATTGACCAATAATTGATTGCTACACGAGCCGAAACAGATAATACACTTTGATCAAAGGTGATTTGATGATCTTGGCCAAAAGGCCAAGCACGGCACTTTGTCTGATCGCTTGGCCGGGAAACTGCTGATACGATTCAGTTTCGCTTTTTTATACTGAAAAGCGAAACAAAGACGCGGCGATCGAAAAAAAAATCTCGAAAATAACGCATAAAAGTCGGGCAATTTAAAGATAGACGTGACCCCGATTTAAACAATATATAAAAAGTTTTAAGGAGTGACCCGACCGAGCACCCCCACCTCCGAAAAAAGCCTTTGCTGGACATACACACATTTTTGCTTTTATCTATCTATCTATCTATATATATATATATATATATATATAAAAGCGAAAATGTATGTATGTATGTATGTACGCTTTTCCTCGATGTCCACAAAAGGCTTCTTTCAGAGAAGCGCTCGCTCGCTTCACAACTTCTTAAAACTTTTTATATCATCTATAAATTGTAATATCTCACACTTAACCACGGAGCTTGCCTGTCTATTTAATTTTATTGACTTTCAAACGTTAATTATTCGACATTTCCCGCATCGGCACGCGTTACATTCAGTTTTCGGTATAAACAAAAAGCAAAACTCGACTCTAATCACTGGCTGAAGGCCACACTGGCCTGCATGCCCTCTGGGGCCCGGGAGACAAGATCAAAGTGTAGTATCTGTTCCGGCAGATGCTGCAAGCTATGACTGGCTATGACTAGCTATGACTAGCAGAGACCAGATGTGGGGGCAACCCCACATGCCTGACCATTAACCAGCTCCCATTTCCCACCTCTCGGGAGCTGGTCCCCTTTTTCCCTTCCCCCTCCCTTCACTCCTCACATTAAAAATCGGCCTTGTGCCTAATTTGCTCGGTGGGGGAGCAAATAAATACCATCTGTTCCGACGGATACTGCAAGCAAAGACCAGATGTGGGGGCAACCCCACATGCCTGACCTTTAACCAGCTCCCGTTTCCCACCTCTCGGGAGCTGGTCCCCTTTTTCCCTTCCCCCTCCCTTCACTCCTCACATTAAAAATTGGCCTTGTGCCTAATTTGCTCGGTGGGGGAGCAAATGAATACCCACTGGCCGAAAGCCAGTGGTCTCTAGAGAGCTAAGTAACGTTTGGTCAATGTCGACTTCGTCATATCAGACGGTAGCTTTCATTTCGAGACGAGACGCTCCCCCTAATAAACAGGGAGTGGGTTTTTAAAAACAAACAAACCGATTTATTCACCTCATTAAAAACTGTCCCGCACAAAATGCTAACTGCTGAATACTTATCGCCGTCACGTCAATCAAAAACGCGCACCTGTTTTCTTTTTCACACTTTACTATTTTCCAACTGCGCGTCAAGGCTTCGGTTTTTTTTTTCACGGGCACCTGTTTTTTTTCACACACACCTACAAACACCCGGGCAACGCCGGGTATCCTACGCTAGTATATATATAAAAGCGAAAATGTGTGTATGTATGTATGTATGTGTGTTTGTATGTCTCGCAAAAACTTTCGACACGGGTCACGGATTTTCACCAGATAGGTATCATTTTAAAGTTCCAACCTTTGCCCGACAAATACCGAAAAATTGGACAAAAACATTAATTCCTTCACCCTAAAATTATCACTTTTGTACAGGGAGGGTGTAGCAAAAACCGCCCTCTCATGACAAGTTCGGTTCTATGCATGTGCAAATGAGGTACGAACATGATTTAGTTTAAATATTTAAAAAACCGACCCAATTTCGTCAACGTCATCTTAGATCAGTTGCTTAGAGGGCGGCATCATTAGCTAAAGTTTGTAAGTTCGAATCGTGATGTGAGGTGTTTTTTTTCTTTTTTTTTCGATTTTTTAAATTTTAATATTGAAGCAGGGTTATTTAAGCCATTTTTCACGTTCTATGTTTTTTTTTTGTTTTTATTTTTCAGATTTTTTAAAGAAGTTTTAACGTTCGTTTTTATGTTTTCTTTTTCCATCACATTCGCGTTTTCTTTTTTTGTTTTTGTTTTTCCGATTTTTACCTTACGATTTTTTAACATATTTTTTTATATAAAATATTTAATAATTTAATATTTAAAAATATTTACTTTGCTTATTCTTATGTTTTGATTACCCCCGCCCGAGCACACACACCTCTAAACACCCGGGCAACGCCGGGTACCCCCCGCTAGTATATATATATAAACACTAGAATCGGAGATACTCATGGATTGACCCTGTGTTGTTAGTCAACTGATGTTGGTAATTTTCTTAATAAGACCTTTTATGCAATTTATCCACTATTTCTTAACAAGAGGTTTTATATGGGGTGGCCCATAAGTCACTTTACATTTAAAAAATTCAATAACTTTTTTTCTATTAATATATTTTAATTCCTCTTTTCAGAATTATAAAATAGAATCTTTGGAAATTTTTTGTATAGATAAGTTTACAACAGAACAACGAGTGAGGATAATTGAATTTCACTTTGAAAATGGACGGTCAATTGTTGCAATGCAAAGATCTTATATGCGCCATTTCAATGTTCAATACCCTCTTAAAAGATATGCTATTGAATTTGTTCAACCTCAGTCAGTAAACATGCCCGGTTATTGGTGGCAAACAAAATGGAACAACTGCACATACAGCTAGAGCAACAATGCAGTTGTTAACTGTGATGTTTCAGGATCGAAAAAACTCTTGAAATTTCGATTTTGAATGGACTCCACATTCATCTAATTTGACAGAACTAAACTTTTGGCTTTGGGGATATCTTAAAGACAAAGTGTATGCAAATAAGCCTCGAAGCATACAAGAACTTAAGGCAAACATACGCAGGAAATTCTTTCCCTACAACTTCCGATGTTAAGAACTGTCATAAATAATAGCTTAGAAAGAACTGTCATGAAGAATAGCTTAGAAAGAACTGTCATAAATAATAGCTTAGAAAGAACTGTCATAACGAATAGCTTAGAAAGAACTGTCATAAAGAATAGCTTAGAAAGAACTGTCATAAATAATAGCTTAGAAAGAACTGTCATAAATAATAGCTTAGAAAGAACTGTCATAAAGAATAGCTTAGAAAGAACTGTGATAAATAATAGCTTAGAAAGAACTGTCATAAAGAATAGCATAGAAAGAACTGTCATAAATAATAGCTTAGAAAGAACTGTCATAAAGAATAGCATAGAAAGAACTGTCATAAATAATAGCTTAGAAAAAAACTGTGATAAATAATAGCTTAGAAAGAACTGTCATAAAGAATAGCATAGAAAGAACTGTCATAAATAATAGCTTAGAAAGAACTGTCATAACTTTGCAAAGCCGAGAATGGAGGCTACTAAAGAGACATTATCTTTCGTAATTAAGTCCGAACAAATTTCCACACTATAAACTGTGTAATAAAAAAAAAAGAATGAATTAATTAAATACAGTCGTTTAAGAAAAAGTTCTTTGAATTTCAAACTGTAAAGTGACTTATGGGTCACTAAAAATAAAAATAAAATAAATAAATAAAAAAATAAAAGAAGTACCTTAAACAAGAAGATGTCAAAAAGAATTGATCAAAAAGAATTTAAACACTTCTCCTCACCTCTGTAAAGTAATTTTCTTCAGCAAAAAAGAACATTCTCCGGAACAACCGTTTTTGAAACTATCAAACTTTAAGCTGACATACCTTTTTATTGTATTTGAATATAATTTGTTTTTGAATACAATAACTTGTTGGTTTTCAATTGCATTCGTCCAAAAAATTGTTCTACTACAAAAAGAGAAAACGACCCTGGTGTCTAACTCTGTCCCGTGGGGAGGCATAGTAAATAGGTACTACAAAAAGATTGTTCTTTTCTACAAACAACAAAGGGTCAGAAATAAAGGTACTCATGAAGAGAGTGATCCGTGCAGAAATAATAAGGTTATTATTTGGAAAGCCATTCTTAACATGGGGAGGGTGTTTTGTACCTAATCTGTACTTTAACCTTACAATTGAATAAAAAGAAAATATATAAAACTTTAATTAAACGTGGAAATACGATTTAAAAAATAGTGCGGATCACTCTCTGCATTAGCACCACGTTATTATTTGGAAAGCCATTCTTAACATGGGGAAGGTGTTTTGTACCTAATCTGTACTTTAACCTTACAATTGAATAAAAAAAATATATAAAACTTTAATTAAACTTGGAAATAAGATTTAAAAAATAGCGCGGATCACTCTCTGCATTAGCACCACGTTATTATTTGGAAAGCCATTCTTAACATGGGGAGGGGGAGTGTGTTTTGTAACTATTCTGTACTTTAACCTTACAATTGAATAAAAAAAACATATAAACCTTGAATTAAAAGTGGAAATACGATATAAAAAATAGTGCGGATCACTTTTTGCATTAGTACCACGTTATTATTTGGAAAGCCATTCTTAACATGGGGTGGGTATTTTGTACCTATTCTGTACTTTAACCTTACAATTGAATAAAAAAAAACATATCACAAAACTTTGAAATGGGATTTATAAAATAGCGCGGATCACTCTCTGCATTAACACCACGTTATTATTTGGAAAACCATTCTTAACATGGGGAGGGTGTTTTGTACCTAATTTGTATAATTGAATAAAAAAAACTTATCATAAAACTTTAATTAAACGTGGAAATACGATTTAAAAATCACTCTCTACATTAGTACCGAAATAAATAACCCCAGAAAATTTCTAACAGCAGCAGCAGCACTCACAGGTATTTTTTTTTGTGTGTGTGTTTGTTTTTTTTTTGTTTTTTTTTTTTACACACAGACCAGACAAGTTACGACCCATTAAAAAAGCGCTAAATAAGACCGTTAAAAAATAACTATTAAACTTTATTCTATTTGTAATTATAATTGTGAATATAATTTTTTTTTTATGCAATGACAATGACTTGTCGGTTTTTAATTGCCTTCGTCCAAAAAAGGGAAAGTTGTTCTGCTACAAAAGATTGTTCTTTTCTATTGTTCCTATGTACTATGCCTCCCCACGGGTCGTTTTTTAATGTGGAGAAAAGGAACAAAAAATAAAAATTGTCTCAGTCGTGAAGGATTTCTCCTCCACTGACAGAGAACAAGAAATTGAAGTGAAGCATCTGAAGAACAGATACTACACTTTGAGATATTAATTTTTGGGTTTGTTTTACTGTACACATAGATTCGAAAAAGTTGTCAAAAAACAAATATATAACAAATAAATGTTACCAAAGGCAAGATAAGTTACTTTTCTGCCAAACTGGATATATTTTTCGTGTTTTTATTCAATGTAACATGTTTATTAAGCTCTAAAAACATACAGTGTTTACCGATGTAGCGATGTATTCGAAAATTCAAGATGGCGTTTCCGTTTCACACCCTCTTTAACACCGTAAGTATGGAAAAGGGTGTTATAAATAAAAAAAACTATACAAAATACTATTAAAAACCCGCCAAATATATGTCAACCTATGTCACGGTAACATATATTGAGCGAGTTTTTAACAGTATTTTATCCAGTTTTTTATTTATAACATCTTTTCCCACACTTACCGTGTTAAAGGGAGAATAAGACGCCATCTTGAATGTTCCAATCCATCGGTAGACACTGTATGTTTTTAGAGCTGAATAAACATGTTACATTGAATAAAAACACGAAAAATATATCCAGTTTGGTAGAAAAGTAACTTATCTTGCCTTTGATAACATTTATTTGTTATATATTTGTTTTTTGACAACTTTTTCGCATCTATGTGTGCAGTAATACAAACCCGAAGGGGGGGGATGGTGAGGTTGGTTGATCCATCTCGTCTCTGTTGTAAGTTTTAAATGATTTTTCTCTCGGCCAGCCTCTTTTATCATGGTTACCCCTTTAAATTTGTATTTATGTGTGTGTGGTGCGAGGGGAGGTGCCTACTTAAGCCCAATTTTAAAACATTTTTTATTTATATAAAAAAATACAAAAAAAGCAGGTACTACACTTTGATCTTGTCCCGAAGGCCAAAAGTATGTTGTTCTTTACTATTGTTATAAAAACGCATTGACCGCACAAGCACAACTAAAATATTAAGACGTAGATACAGTGGCGTACCTATGTAAAATGGCGCCCATGGCAAAGTTTGAATGTGCGCCCCTTCTTAATAATTTATACCTTAGATATACCTAACTACTAATTTTAATTTTTGTCAAGCAATTTTTGCGCCCATGTCAGAGTGGCGCCCATGGCACGGGCCATGCCTGCCATACCCTAGATACGCCACTACGTAGATATGTTTTGAAACAAATCCGATCCTAAAATATTGGGTCCTGGATATGACCTTAAACTATATCCAGTGGTGTGGTGAGGCTCCAGCTTGCGGGCTTTGGGGCAGTGTGGAGCCACCCTTTAATTACCATTGCTCCCAGGTCCACTCTGACCCGGTGTGGTAGTACCTGTTAAGGTTCCAACTATGGGTTAAATAGAAACCGACTTGAAAACAACAAATATATTCTATTAAAAACATTTTCTTCAAAATCTCTGGATTCGGCATTAAATAACCCGAAAAGGGTTGATATGCCGTAAAACAAAAAACAACCAACCAACCATAGATGGTAGTGTCATCAGCATAAAGGTCTACGAATGGTGTAAGGATGTGATTTGGAAGATAACTAATATAGATCAGGAAGAGAGATGGACCCTTGAGGGGACTCTAGTATTTATACTGAGAGCTTCTGATTTCTGCCCATCAACCACTACTCTTATGAACCTATCAGAGAGAAATGATTTAATAATTTTTTTCATAAGTAACACTCGACATTACTTTTTTTTTTTTTTTTTTTTTTTAAATAATTCTTGTGTTATTACAAAACAACAAAAAAGGCAACACGGTCTTATATAATTTTGATACCGCGCTGAAATAATAACAGTATTATTTCGAAAGCCATTCTTTACATGGGGAGGAGAGGGTATCGTTTAAAAGTAATTTCGGAGGCACTTTTGTGCAATACTTAAAAATATACAAATTTATTTTCTTTTGGAAGTGGGCGAGGCTCGTTTTAAAACTATATTTACCTTAGTATTTTCTTTAATTTTCGGACATTTTTTGTTAAAAATTATTTACTAAGTAATGTCGAGTCTGACATTACTTGCTATTTCTTTTTAATTAAATAAACTCTTTAAAATAAGTTTAAACACCAAAAACTTACAAAGCTAGGTAGAAAACGAAAACTTAGAAAAATCAAGTTAATTTTTTAAAACAATAAACATGTAAAAATATTTTTTAAAAATATTATGGGATGTGCATTACCTAAAAATATACAAATTTCTTTTCTTTTTTTTTGGGGGGGGGGCTCAGTTTAAAACTATATCTACCTTAATATTTTCTTTAATTTTCTATTTTTGAGCAATTATCCTCCTAAGACGCGACGTGATATCCTCTTACGTCGGACATTTTTTGTTCATAAGTAACACTCGACATTACTTTTTTTTTTCTTTTCTTTTTTTTTTTTTTTAACTAAACTCTTTAAAATAAGTTGAAAGACCAAAAACTTTCAAAGCTAGGTAGAAAACGAAAACTTAAAAAAATTAATTTAATTTTTTTTAAAACAACAGTGAACAAGTAAAAATATGTTTTTAAACTGAATTAATTCTTCTAAATAAAACAATTGCTTTCTTTGATAATACGCGTTTTCTTTCTTTTATTTTTGTTTCGTAATGACACAAAAAGTGTTAAAACTAAAGTATTTTTTTAATATAAATATTTGGTTTCGTTTTTCGTATCTTGACTCCGTGATCAAGTTTTTTTTTTTTTAAGCAAGAGGTAAAAATATTTTGTTTTTAATATTATGGGGATCATCATAGTCTCTTTTAAAAAACAATATCTCCTTCAAGAACGGTAATAAAATGTGTTTTCAATCGATATTTATTCAATAAGGAACCAGTTTTCCTACCTAGCAAAAGGGGACGAGTTTTCCTAAATTCGTTATAAAAACGCATTGACCGTACAACTAAAATATTAAGACGTAGACATGTTTTGTACAGAAATTCCTCCATTGAGTACCGGAAGATTGAAACAAATCCGATCCTAAAATGTTGGCAATATTCTTAACACTGGATTTATTTGCTTCCCCACTGAGCAAATTAGGCACAAGGCCGTTTTTTAATGTGGAGAGTGAGAGAGGGGGGGGAAAGGGGGGACCAGCTCCCGAGAGGTGGGAAATGGGAGCTGGATAGTAACTGTGGTCTGTAGGGTGATCCCAACATTGACCAAGTTCAGATATGTGGGGTTACCCCCACATATGGTCTTTGCTAGTCATAGCTTGCAGCATCTGTCGGAACAGATGGTATTTATTTGCTCTCCCACCGAGCAAATTAGGCACAAGGTCGATTTTTAATGTGAGGAGTGAAGGGGAAATGGGGACCAACTCCCCGAGGAGTAGGGTAGCTGGATAGTGACAATTGGTATGAAGGGTTGCCCCTACATTGACCAAGGTCTTATATGTGGGGTTGCCCCCACATATGGTCTTTGCTTGCAGTATCTGTCGGAACAGATGGTATTTATTTGCTCCCCCACTGAGCAAATTAGGCACAAGGCCGTTTTTAATGTGAGGTAAAAACCAGCTCCCCTAAAAGTAGCCAAAAAGGGGGCACTCTGGTTACCAAAAATAATAATTGTCCCAGTATAGAGGGTTTCCCCTCCATTGACTGGTACAAATTATCTTAAGTGCAGCATCTGCCGGAACAGATACTACACTTTGATCCTGGCCCGAGGGCCAAGCAGCGGCGGAAATATTCTTAACACTTTTTATGCAATTTGCATAAGTGACATTTTATGCAAATTGTCCTTGAGGCGAGGTTATATGAACAGTTAAACAAAACAAAAAACAAAACAAAAACCCCTTGGATGAGCAGAGTTCAAAAGACATTTACTGGAACAACGAGAACAGCTTAAAAAAAAAGCTTGCTGGAAGGAATGAAAAATACTTCTCATCTCCTGTTGCTTAATTTTCTTCAAAAAAATGAACATTCTCCAGAACAGCCGTTTTGGTAACTATCAAACGTTAAACTGGCATGAGTATTAATCTTTATTGTATTTGTAATTATAATTGAATATCATTTATTTTTAAAGATGGTCGGAAAATTCGTCCCGGGAAAACTCATCTCCGGAAAACTTGTACCCGGAAAAATCCCGCCCCCCCCTTTTTGCGAGGTAGGAAAACTGGTCCCTTATTGAATAAATATCGATAGAAAACACATTTTATTACCGTTCTTGAAGGAGATATCGTTTTTAAAAGGAGACTATGCACCCCTTTTTGTAGGAATTTTTGACACCCCTAACACGAAACTGCGAATACAATATAAAAATCTCGTAATTTCTCTGTTAAAAGTGGTTTATTTATTTTCTTTATGGATTATACTTCCAAAATAAACTATTACAGTTGTTTTAAAAGTAATAGAATTTTTTTTTTTTAAACAGTAATGAATTTGCCGAACTCAATATTTTTCAATTTTTAAACTTTAAAAATGTATCAAAATTTTTCTATTGATTCTATTTTTACGATATTTTCAGGGTCAATGTGAAATTTTATGTTCTTTCCAATAAATCGAATATAATATTTTAGACAAACGTTTTTTTTTTAATTCACGCCCCCCCCCCATTTTTAAGTGTCTATTAAAAAGTAAATAATTAATTTAGTCACCGAAAAGTAAATAATTATTTACTCACAAATTGAAGAGAAAAGGTCAATAAATAATATATTCAAATTAAAAAAAAAAAAACATAGTGTTCTTTTAGAATTTTACCTGTAAAGTTTGAAGTTTTAAACCTTTTTTTTAAACCACGTTATTTGTTTTTTTTTTTTTTTAATGGAACCTTGGTCCTTGCTCCTTTAATTGAAAAAAAAATTAGGGCTTGAATTACATTTTTCGAGGAGTTATAAGCTTGGAAAGACAGGGGGTCGAATAATTCACGCCTCCCATTTTGAAATGTCTAATAATAATTAATTTAGACACCGAAAAGTAAATAATTATTTACTCACAAATTGAAGAGAAAAGGTCAATACATAATATATTCAAATTTAAAACAAAAAAAAAAATGTACTGTTTTTTAGAAATTTACCTGTAAAGTCCGAAGTTTAAAACCTTTTTAAAAAAAAACACGTTTTTTTTTTTTTTTTTTTTTTTTTTAATGAAACCTTGGTCCTTGCTCCTTTAATTGAAAAAAAAATTAGGGCTTGAATTGCATTTTTCGAGGAGTTATAAGCTTGGAAATATGGGGTGGAATTATTCACTATTTTCACGAAATTTCTGACACACCTAATGAATGCACCCCCATAATATTTAAAAAAATTATTTTTAACTCTTGTTTAAAAAAACACAAAAAAAACTTGATTACGGAGTCAAGATACGAAAAACGAAACCAAATATTTATTTATTTTTTTAAATACTCTAGTTTTAACACTTTTTGTGTCATTACAAAACAAAAAGAAAAGAAAGAAAACACGTGTTATCAAAGAAAGCAATTATTTTATTTAGAAAAATTAATCCAGTTTAAATAATTCTTGTGTTATTACAAAACAACAAAAAACACGGTCTTATGTAATTTTGGCACCGCGCTGAAATGACGTTATTTCGAAAGCCATTCTTAATATCGGGAAGGGAGGGTATCGTTTAAAAGTCATTTCGGGGGCACTTGTGCAGTACTTAAAAATATACAAATTTATTTTCTTTTGGAAGTGGGGGAGGCTCGTTTTAAAACTATATCTACCTCAGTATTTTCTTTAATTTTCGGACATTTTTTTGTTAAAAATTATTTACTGAGTAATGTCGAGTCTGACATTACTTGCTATTTCTTTTTAATTAAATAAACTCTTTAAAATAAGTTTAAACACCAAAACCTTACAAAGCTAGGTAGAAAACGAAAACTTAGAAAAATCAAGTTAATTTTTTAAAACGATAAACATGCAAAAATATTTTTTTAAAATATTATGGGATGTGCATTATTACCTAAAAATATACACATTTATTTTCCTTTTTTTTGGGGTGGGGTGGGGTGGGGGGTGTCTCATTTTAAAACTATATCTACCTCTGTATTTTCTTTAATTTTCTATTTTTGAGCAATTATCCTCCTAAGACGTGACGTGATCCTCTTATGTTGGACATTCTCTGGTCCCCCCCCTCGTCGCCAATCTTTTTCAAAAAACACCCGATTAGCTGAAACCATCGTCAATAATTTTCCAATACCACAAAAAATTCCTAAACCTAAATGTTAGATTCCATGAACAAAGTTTCTCTGTTCTGCTGGTCTGCTTTCCAGCTAACTACAATATCGTTGTTTCAATTCCAATGTCAACAAGTTGAACCGCCCTCATAAATAAGCTAATTATACCACATTTCCACCACAAACGATCACTACGCTACTGTCCCAATGATTAAAATACACACATTAACTCTTATCCTCGAGGGGCCTCCAGGCCTTGATATATGGTAACCCTAAAAAAATAAAAAATTCTGATTCCAATTTATCGTCCAAATACTAGTCTTTAATCGTTCTCGTTTTGGGTTAATACCTCTGCATGCGAAAGTTCAGTCAGAACTGGTTTAACTTCTTCTTAGCAAGTCCATCAGTTGCCCTCCCCCCCATTTAACCCCAAAAGTCCCCAAGGCCTTAACATATTTAAATTTGAGTTCAGCACCATGCAAAACTGCTAAATAGACATACGCAGAAAATTCTGGACAAATATGGTAAAATAGTCCCAAAAATGGAGTGTTTTTATTAGCCCTAAAAGAGTCCCTGGGGCACACCCAAGAGTTATCGCGAAGTATAGACAAACAAAATTATATAGAAATCAGTTAATTATAACTCTCTCTTTCTTTTTTATATATATATATATATATATATATATATATATATATATTATTTATCATAATAATTATTAAATACCTACAGACACTAGTGTTTCATCCTTTCAGGAATCATCTGTGCAGGGTGTCACGATTAACATCGGTCGATAGATTCGAACCTGGCAAGGACTTAATCCATTTGACCACCGTTAACTGTGAGAAATACTGTTCGAATTCAAACATTTATTTTTTAAATGTTTTTTAACGTCTGTCAGAGTGATCTAATCATGATGACAATCTGCGCACAAGAGCTAAATTGACCGAGTTTTATTTCAACTGAAAGTGCTGTGGTGGAAACCCGGATGTTAGTTGATTTCTTAGTTCAAGGGAAACTACTCTGTCTGAACATTATTTATATACATTTTTTTTTTTTTATGCACCACCACTTATCAAGGCCAAGAGGCCTCTCAAGGATAAAGGTTAAAGAGCATACAGTAGAAATTGACAATATAGTAATCGTTAGTAAGGATAAGGGTTAATAGGTATACATTAGTCATTGTGATTTTAGCATAGTAAACAGTGAGAATTTTGTAACTTGGATTACTTAGGGGGACGATTCAATTAGAACTTGTTCACATTGGACTTTTTCTTTTTTTTTTTTTTCATAGGTATCAACTCATTATCAAGGCCAAAGAGGCAACTCAAGGATAAGGGTTAAAGAGTGTACAGTAGAAATTGGACAATATAATAATCATTAGTAATGAAAATTTGTTAAATTTGATAACTTATATGGAACGGCTAATCAAGAACTTGTTTACATTGGACTTGAACACAACCATATTGCAGTCAGCTGGAGAGCAGGAAAACGGAAGACAATTCCACAGGCGGGCAGTTCTAAGAAAGAAGCTTTGTTCATGGAATCTACGTTTAGGTTTAGGCACAGATAAAGAGTGGGGGAAATTAGTGATAGGGTTTTCTGCTAGACGGGTGTTTCTTGTGAAAGTCTGGCAATGGAGGGGGGACCATGATTCGAGCTCAGTCGAGCACTTTCCATGAAAATAACGATAAAGCAGAGACAAACTCGCAACATCTCTTCTATGAGAAAGAGTTTGCAGGGAAGAGAAAAGGACAACATCTCCTGCGAGGCTACGAAGTCTAATTTGAAATCTACCAAGGCAGGACAAGTCCTTTTTAGCAGACTCTGCCAAGATGTGGCAACAGTACTCCATCCTTGGACATACCTGGGTCTTATATAGATAGAGAATTATAACAGCAGTGATTGATCTACTGGATCGATAGAAGGATCCCACCATTTTTCCAGCGGCCTTGGCAACAGATTTAATGTATGCGTTCCATTTAAGATCAGGAGTAAAGGTCAAGCCCAGAAAAAAAAAATGATATAGAAATCAGTTATGTAATATGTATATCAACAATTTGAACTTTGGAAACTCTACCAAACTCCTCCGACAATTTTGGGTCTAAACACTTGAAATTTTAGATGTAGGTTCCTTGGACATGGATCTAACTTAATAACTTGATTTGAGCCCAAAACAATAAATGTTAAGAGGTCATGGGTTATAATAGGGGCCAAAGTTTCAAAAATTGACCTCTCAGCCAACTTTGGTGTAAATATTTAAAATTTTACATAAAGGGTATTTAGACGTGCAGCAAGCTTTTAAATCAGTTTTTAGGCAAAAATATGGCTGCCAAGAGGTCAAAGTTGAAAGAGTTGACCTTTGGAGACTCTACCAAACTCTTCTGCCAAGTTTGAGTCTAAACACTTTAAATTTTAGATGTAGGAGACCTGGACATGTGTCAAACCTTTTAATATATATATATATATATATTTTGAAGTAAGGTTTAGAATAAGGTCTGGACGTCCTAAAGTTTTCCATTTGCTGTTTTTTTATCAATTGCGCAAGTTTGTTTTCCAACTTAAAACTATGGCGCGTGTTAAATTTTTTTAATAGATCTGTTAACGTTCTTAGTTGATCTGGGTGTTTTCTTGTAATTCTGTTAATATTCAGTAATTAATGTCCTGGCTTTCCGAAAAAGATGAGAGCTTTGGTGCTTTAAATATACTATTGATGACAGAAGGTATTTCTCAATGTAATCCGGGAAAATATGGTCTGATGTTTTAAAAGATTTAGGTATGCATGCAGGTATGACTTTTTCTTCAATACATTTTTCCAGAAAAATGATCCTATTGTTGTGAGAATTTGCTGCGATTAAGATGCTCTTATATGTTCGCAGATCGGTTTTCCATTTCGACAGAATGTATAAGGAATGTAAAAATACCAGCGGTGGTTGACGTTATGTTTTGAGAAAAAAATAAAAAAAACGAATGAAATTATTAAAATAATCAACGCTTCGTCCTTATTTCTCCCTAAAAACATAAAACAAATTAGAAATAAATTAAATTACACATGAATCCGAACAATCTCTAGCTTTTCTAGATATATATATAAGTAGATTGTAGTTTGCTTGAAGCATTGTTGAAGAAAATTATAAGGTAAAATTAAAAGCTAAGAACAATGCGAGATTTTTTTTTATATAGAGTAAAATTAAATGAAAACAAAAGAAATAAATTTCTTTTTTTTGTTGTTTGTTTTTTTTCTTTTTCACACAAATTTTAACTCTAAACAACAGTAATTTTTTTTTTTCTGTTGTATTCAATGGTGTTATAAATCTTAATATATTTCAGACCTATTAGTCCTTTTTCAAGAGAAGACAGCGGAAGAGTGTTCAAAATTGGAAAAGCAGCTGCAGAGTTTGCCACGTGATACCGCGAAATATAGAACAAAAAATGTTCTATATTGAAAAAGGACTAATAAGTCTGAAATATATTGAGATTTATAACACCATTGAATACAACAGAAAAAAAAATTACTGTTGTTTAGAGTTAAAATTTGTGTGAAAAAGAAAAAACAAACAACAAAAAAAAAGAAATTTATTTCTTTTTTTTTCATTTAATTTTACTCTATATAAAAAAAATCTCGCATTGTTCTTGGCTTTTAATTTTACCTTATAATATATATATATATATAAATATATATATATAGTAGAAAACTTTGTTGAAATTCACAGACTCACATTTTTTTCTTTTTTATAACTCTTGTTTCTTTCATCCTCGATCTTTTCATTACAGTCATTCTGCTAATGGGATAGCAATTTTATGATTTTATGTTTTCATAAAAATCTCCTTTCTCACTAACTCGTCTGATGTGACTTTCATTCCATGTTACCAACAAAAAGATAATAACCTGGTGCGTTTGTTCGGGGAAAAGGAATTCCATCCCCACGTTGTTACATGTCGACCATCTATAAATATAAAAGCGAAAATGTATGTATGTATGTATGTTAGGTCATGTCATGTGCTACTGGTACCATGTAACCCAGCACTACCTGCCTCATGGTCGGGTCACCGGCGACTAAACTGGTTCCCCCACCAGACTTGTTTGGTGAGGAGGGCGGCTAGTCTCCCTGGAGGATTAAAAACAAGACCTTCCAAAGGGCGAATGAACTCTTTTTCTGGGTCAATGGCCAACTAGCACCGTGTATATTTGTGTGTGTGTATATGTGTATTGGGGTGGAGAGGGCTCCCGTAAGCCGTGGTGAAGGCAACCTTTCTAGGAGAAGCAAATCTCTGATTTAAAAAACCATAAAGCGGGAGACCAGTACCCGCATTAAGCTGGTCTGCAGTTTAATTTGTTGCTGGCTATCTTGCTCTTGCTTGTTGCTGGATCTCAACATTTTGAACCGAGAGAGAGACTTAGCTGTCGAACAAAGCTAAGACTCTGTAACATCATCTTTGTATAGATACTCCCTCAGGTATTTGGGCTCATGGATTTTAAATGTCTGAGGGAGTGGCACTCGTCTGACAAGACGTTGCAATCATCATGTGTGTATGTGTGTTCGCTTTTTCTGTGTGTCTACAAAAGGCTTTTTTCAGAGAAACGGTCGGTCGGTTCACAACTTTTTAAAACTTTTTCTAACACATATAAATCGTAATATCTCAGAGTTAACAACGAAACTCGCCTGTCTATTTAATTTGCTCGATTTCGGGAAAATAAATATTCAACATTTGTCGCTCGCCGCATGTGGGGTAGTCTTTTTCCTATAACATCTTGGGAAGCGTTCTCGCAGTAAATAAAATACTAATCCCGCAGTCAAACTCATTAAAACGTGCACCTTCCAAATCCAAGTAACTAAATAAATTGAAACGTGTTTCTGTTTGCATCTCGCGGTGGGGCAATGGTAAACGCTGCACGTTTTTTTTTTTTTTTCACACTGTAATTTACAACTTTGTCTGTAGGGTTCGATCCTCATACTTACTTTTCTTTTTAATCCCCCCACCCCCACCCCTGGAGTTTCCACACACACCTCCAAACACCCGGGCAACGCCGGGTACCCCTCGCTAGTTTATAATATATATATTAGAGAAAATATATGCAGCAATTTAATTTTAACTTCGCCAACGCAATAGAAACAGAATCGCTCTTATCGAATAGGTTGCGATCTCTTGACCAGCCATAACAAATCAAAAAATATATTTTATTGATCGATTCTTTTTTTTTTTTTTCTATTTTTGCTAGCCGTCTGATATTCAAAGACTAATACTCAAGTCGAAGGTCAACTGCTTATTAACAGGTCGAAGGTAAGTATTATTTATTTATTTCATTAATTATTTAATTAGCGGGACCTGTGGAAAGTCCACAGGGAACTCATTCATATGTAATATACTGATGTTGGCATTCTGTAGATGTTCAGTGTAAATGGAGACGCTCTGATATTATTGTAGCTCTTTTGTTAAAACTGCAAAAGTATTTATCTAAGCTAGCATGAACGCCTGGTAAAGCCCGGTCGTAAAGTACGCTTAAATATGATATTTTAATTCTTGCAGATTTCGTCTATATTATTATACAGTTAATGTTCTATCGATTTTTTATTTATTTATTTTTTTTTAATTGATTAAAAAAAAACAACTGGTTCTCTCTTTGTTTTATTTTACTTCAGTCAAAGTTCTCAGAAATCAAGGGGCCCCCTACATGGGGCTAACACTTGAACTCTATATGAGATACATAGATATTCGAATGTTCCATTAAAGTTCTTTATCTCTCAAACACTGAGTTAGTAAAGAAATTGAGAACATAATTTTCCTCTCCCCAATTAACCATTTTTATACGTTGTAGTATATCTTTCATGTTGGTCTCTTGGTTTTACTGGATTCCAGGACAAGAATTTATCTAGTCTGGTGGAGTATCCAGCTTCGTGCTATTACTTGAGGTAATATCACTTGGAGAAGGTGCACCATTCCTCAGAAAAGCTGTGGAGTAGCCGTAGTGAGGAGATCTTATTATGGCTGCGAATACTATGTGATTTTGAATATTTGGTCAGGGTTTACTTCTATGGAAAAAGTATCCTCATGCCAGATTGTTCTGACAAGCCCATGTACAGAGAGACCTTAGACAATCGAGGACAGTGTCTAGTAGACATTCAAGTTCTCCTCCTATATATATATATATATCCATATGACTTGGGTACATTAGCTTGAATCGAAAGCGAAATAAAAACTTAAGGAAAATATATATATATATATATATATATATATATATATATATATATATATAAACTTGAGTTCCTTCAGCCATAATCAAAACCGAAACCAAAACTCTTTTTAAAGTGGGTTGTTTATTTTATTTTCTTTATGGAGTATACTTTCAAAATAAAAAATTTAAGATGTTTAAAAAATAATACAAATATTATTTTTTTATTTCTTAAAAAACAGTGTTTACAAAGTGCTGGCGCGCCTTCATGCAGCCATTTTTTTTTAACGTAATAAAATTTAATTGAATTTTACAAGTAATTTTTTTTTTCAATTTTTAAACTTTAAAAATCTATCAAAATTTTTCTATTGGTTCAATTTTTACGATATTTTCAGGGTCAATGTGAAATTTTATGCTCTTTCCAATAAACCAAATATAATATTTTAGACAAACGTTTTTTTTAATTCACCCCCATCATTTTGAAATGTCTATTAAAATTTAAATAATTAATTTATGTACCAAAATTTTATATATCACAAATTGAAGATAAAAGATCAATAAATAAAATATTCTAATTTAAAACAAAAAAAAAAGTGTTTTTGGAAATTTACTGTAAAGTCCAAAGTGTAAAACCTTTTTTTTTAATTTTTGTTGATTTTTTTTGAATTGGAAGCCCATGTTCTGCTTTTGTTGCCCAGTGAGTAATGGACGATGTTGACAATTTTTTCTATTTCATTCAATGTTTTCTTTTTTTTTCTTCTTTTCTTTAGATATTAAAAAAAATTTCACTTGATAAAGAAGAATGAAAATATAATAAATCAAAATTTTATGTATTTCTTTGAGAAAAAAATTCCTTGAGTGTTTTTTTTTTTTTAAGGCAAAATCTTAAAAATCTTATAAGTAAAAATTTACTATTTTTAAACTTCAAGCACAGGGCTACACGGCTAACACAAATGTGTGGGTTTACTGCCTTCTGTCCATCCGTAATTCTAAACAAGGCGACTTTCGATAAGAACGTAAAAACGCTTGTGTCATCACGCCTTTTTCAAACAGTAGTTTACAAAATTCCCTTATTTAAAAAATAAATGGATTTTAAAATATAAATATGGATGAATTCTGAACAGTGAAGAATGGAACTAAACATTCAATAGTATTTTTTATAGGTAAGTGATCTTTTCGAATTTATAAGTGAAGTAAGTAAAATTTCGTTGATTTTCTTCAAATCATTTTTAAAGAAAACCGATTATAAAAAAACAAATATTGCATAATTTGCTCTTAAACTTATTATTTTAACTAACTGCAACTCTCCCAGTGAATTAAAGTGCCTCCAGATACCAACCTGGAAATTTTTGCGCCTCGGTTCACACACATACACATATATATCTCTATATATAAAACGAAAATGTGTGTATGTATGTTCGTTTTTTGTGCATGTCTGCAAAAGGCTTTTCTCCGGCAGGTTCTCAAGGCTGTCGCTCATTCTTAAAACTTTTTATATCACATTGAAATCATAATATCTACGAGTTAACAACAGGGGTCGCCTGTCTATTTAATTTGTCCGAATTTGAAAAGCTAAATATTCCACATTTTTTTATCGCCATGTATGGATTCGGCGTTTTCATATAATAGAAGCGAAACTAACTAGGCATCATTCGCGGTGCGATCGCCAGAATATCCAAAAGCAATCAGCTTTGATCAATGTCAGACTTTGGCAAATCCCCTTTAAATGGGGAGCTGGTTCCCCACCCCTTATATTGGGGAAGCCAAAACTGCCCCGCATTGAAATAAAGTAAACAAACCCCAAAAGACTACCCTGCAGTAAATAAAAAACTGCCACGTCATCTTAACGCTCCCGCGACGACCTCACTAAGTGGCCAACTGTCAATCAAACTTCTTTGCTATTAAAGTGCCTCCAGAAATATATATATATATATATATATACATAAACATGAATATACATAAACAACCACACATATATGTATGTATATATATATGTATATATATATATGTGCATATATGTGTGTACACATATATATATTTATATATAAACTAACATTAAAAAAAAAATAAAAAAACGCTAACCTAGATTTAAAACAGATGAAGAAGCTAAATATCCAGGCTAAATAGAACACACAAAGGAACAGGTCAACCAGAGGTCAAATAGGCCTTTGTCCGACAAATGCATTCGCATTGGCTGATAGGAAGGGCCCCGGTGGATACGAGAAAGCTGACTGGCTAACTAAAATTTCAATAGAAGATGCGCATATAAAAACGACAAACAACCACAGAATTCGCGCATAAGACCGAAGAATCCTAGAGTGGATGGTACACGGAATATTCAGTGTAGCTTAATCGCCTAATATATTTTATAACTTACTAACTAGCTCCACCTACGTATTGAGCACTTTTGAAGTAAATACATAAAGTTTACGAATCAATCTATACTTACGTATATTAATTTTATGTGAGTAAATTAAGTAGTTATATATATATATATATATATATATATATATATATATTGTTACGTAACAACACCATTCATGTAAAAGTATATTAAAATGAAAAACATACTGATAGATTTTTCTAAGTTGTTTCAACATTAAATTATTGTGTTTTTGATAATCTTTACTTGATTTCATATACGTAATAAAACATTTTTAATTAATTGTTTTATTGTGTTGTTCTTTTGTTTTATTTTTTTTATTAGCTGCAGCTAACTCAGTATTATGGTATCCTTTCAATGCCCAGTTAGGAATTAATACAGATTGCAAGTTATTTTAACGTTTTTACGGAATCTAATGTAATGAAAAAGACCTAAAATAATTTTAGTCGTAAAAACCTAAAGTAAATACATAGAAAATTAGTTTCTATTGCGTTTGGTTACAGTTACAGTTAGAAAGATACTTTTAAAGTTAAAGAGATCTGGAATAGGATTTATTGGTTAAATAGTTTTAAATTCTCCAATTTTACTTAACCAACCTGTAAACTATGACATATAACTTTTATTGCATTTGCTAAAACTTACTTATTGTACGATTTTTATAAAAACACGCTTATCAATTCCTATCCCCTCGTGGCCAAGATGGTTAGGTGTCTGGCTTTTTTCCCCTTTCTTTTCTACCTTTGGCTTCGGGGTTCAATCCTACCTTCATACTAAAACATTTTTTTCTTTTACACCTTCAAAAACCTGGCAAACGTTTTTTTTTAACATACCTCCCTAGTCTAAAAGCATTCGCCCTTTGGAAGGTCTTGTTTTTAATCCTTCAGGGAGACTAGCCGCCCTCCTCACCAAACAAGTCTGGTGGGGGAACCAGTTTAGTCGCCGGTGACCCGACCATGAGGCAGGTAGTACTGGGTTACATGGTACCAGTAGCATATGACATGACCTGACATAAAAGGGCGAATGAACTCTTTTTCTGGGTCAACGGCCAACTAGCACCGTGTATATTTGTGTGTGTGTGTGTGTATATGTGTATTGGGGTGGAGAGGGCTCTCGTAAGCCGTGGTGAAGGCAACCTTTCTAGGAGAAGCAAATCTCTGATTTAAAAAACCACAAAGCGGAAGACCAGTACTCGCATTAAGCTGGTCTGCAGTTTAATTTGTTGCTGGCTATCTTGCTCTTGCTTGTTGCTGGATCTCAACATTTTGAACCGGGAGAGAGAGACTTAGCTGTCGTACAAAGCTAAGACTCTGTAACATCATCTTTGTATAGATACTCCCTCAGGTATCATGGATTTTAAATGTCTGAGGGAGTGGCACTCGTCTGACAAGACGTTGCAATCATCATCATGTGTTTTTGTATGTCTCACAAAAACTTTCCACACCGTTCACGGATTTTCGCCTGATCAGTATCATTTTAAACTTCCAACCTTCGCCAGACAAATATCGAAAAATTGGCCAAAAACGCTAATTTCTTCACCCTAAAATCAGCAATTTTCTACGGGGGGGGGGGGGGATCAGCAAAAACCGTCCTCTACGCATGCATCATACGACATCGTAAGATTAAAATAAAAACGACCTAATTTTGTGAACGTCGTCTTAGCTCAGTCATTTAGAGCGCGGCCTCATTATCTAAAGGTTTTTGGGTTCGAATCGTGATGTGAGATGTCTTTTTTTTTTTTTTTTCGATTTTTTAAATTTTAATATTGAAGCCATTTTTCACATGTTTTTCAGATTTTTTAACGTTCGTTTTTCTGTTTTTTTTTACTTCGCTTATTCTTAGGTTTTCATTAACACACCCACCCCCGCCCGACCACCACACATCCAAAACACTCAGGCAACACCGGGTACCCCCCAGTGTTATTTAAGCCATTTTTCACATGTTTATTTTTTTTTTTTAACGTTCGTTTTTCTGTTTTCTTTTTCACATTTTCTTTTTTCGTTTTTCCCATTTTTACATCTAGCATCGTTCGTTTGCCTTACGTTAGTTTTTTTTTGTGTTTTTTAAAAAATATTTACTTCGCTTATTCTTATGTTTTGATTAACCCCCGGCCCGAGCACACACACCTCTAAACACCCTGGCAACGTCGGGTACCCCCCCGCTAGTCTATATATATAAAAGGCAAAATGTGTGTGACCATTTCGTGTATGTCTCGCAAAGGCTTTTCTCGCACACGGTCCCAGAGGGGAGGGGGATTACCATTGCTTTGAACTGTTTATAATAATATCTAGGATTTGGGAACGCGCGTAGCGTCTAGATTTACTTACAGCGACTTTTACAAAATTATTGCTATTTCGGTTTCTCATGTGTTGATTCGGCTTTTTCATATAAAAAGCGAAACTAATTCAAAGCTAAACGTCCAGAAGCAATCAACTTTGATCAATGTGGGGCCAAACTCCTTATATCAGACAGTTGCTATTGCTATTCAATCTGGACAATGGGGAGCTGGTTTCCCGGTTGGGGAAAACAATAGTCAAAGTTGGGTAAACAAACCCAACAGATGATAATACGTATGACTTAACAATGGGGTCGCGTGTGTATTTAATTTGCCTGACTTTTAAATGCTATTTTTTCCAGATTTTTAAATAGCCACGTGTTTCTTTCACTATTCGGTATAAAAGAAGCAAAACTGGATGTAAACGTTTGGTCAATGTCGGCTTTTCACCATCATATCAGACGATTGCTTTCATTTGGACAACACTCTGCTAATAAACGGGGGAGCTGCTTTTCCTCTCCAAAGTTGGGTTTTCGCCTCATTAAAGACTGTCCCGCAGAAAATGTTAACTGCTGAATAGCCATTGCTTATGTCATCGTAAATCTTAACTCCGCAACTTCAATTTGACCTCATTAGGCGGGCACCTGTCAATTCTACTTAAATAAATTCAAACATCTTTCACTTACTTTTTCTTGCTGGCCGAGCGGTTAACGTCTCATGTTTTTTTTTTTTTTTCAACTTCGTCTCGGGGCTTCGAGTTCGATCCTAACTATCTACCAAAACTTTTTTTTTATTTTTGTTCCGTCTGCCTGCTTTCCACCTGACTTCAACTTGGATGTCTTCAAGTCCAACGTTAACAAATTCCTAATGAACCGCCCCCTTAAGTAAACACTTCATCAAATCTCCACACTAACGTACTGTACTTCCCCCGGCCTGACTTTCACAAAAAAAACACTCGTCTAGTTAGAAATGCTATCAAAAATTTCCCCCACTCTTTATCTGTGCCTAAACCTAAATGTAGACCCCATGAACAAACCTTCTTTCTAATAAATATTCATAATGGATTTTCTAATTTTAATAATGGCAAATCAAATCACACTTCAATTCCTGATGACGCATTATTTTCATGGCACGTGCTCATTTACACCCCTTCCCCCGGCCTGACTTTCACAAAAAAACACTAGAAACGCTATCAAAAATTTCCCCCACTCTTTATCTGTGCCTAACCCTAAATATAGACCCCTGAACAAACCTTCTTTCTAAGAGCTGCGCACCTGTGGAACTCTGTTCCGTTTCCCTACTTTCCATCTGACTACAATACGTTCGTCTTCAAGTCCCACGTAGGCAAATTCTTGATGAGTCGTTGCCATTATGAGATGACTGACCAATTTTTATGATTTCACGTTCAAATGAACAGCTACTGCAGTAGTGTGAATGCGAGGTGTCTTCAATAAATTTCCAGACTTTTTTGTACAGGCATTTAAAATTGTCGTAGACTCTTGAAAATTCAGTATGTTATTGCTAACCATCTTATGAGATGACTGACCAATTTTTATGATTTTACGTTCAAATATAATATATAATATATAATATATATATATATAATATATATATGAATATTCAAAGTGGCATAATAGATTTTCTAATTTTAACATGACTAAGTAGTGATCCAAATTCAAGTCTGAAAAGAAAAGAAAGTCGGCTTCAGAGGATGCGTTTTAACACAGCCTAATTCTGTAAAGGACACCTGTGGAACTCTGTTCCGTTTCCCTGCTTTCCATCTGACTACAATACGTTCGTCCCACGTAGGCAAATTCTTGATGAGTCGTTGCCATTAAGTAATCTGATTTACCAAATTTCCACGGCTAACGATTACTACGATATTATCCCGTTGACTACTGCACACTCATTAACCTTTATCCTCGAGTGGCCTCCGGGCCTTGATAAGTAGTGATCCAAATTCATTGAAGTCTGAAAAGAAAAGAAAGTCGAGTGCATGGACTTACCTTCTCGGTTGTTTTTCGTTACAAAAATATTTTCCCCATTCGGCTTCAGAGGATGCGTTTTAACACAGCCTAATTCTGTAAAGGACACCTGAAAAGGAAGTACAATTGTCGAAGTAAGGATTATTAAGCATCTATGATGTCTTCAATAAGTTCCTATGTTTTCTTTTGTTTGTACAGGCATTTAAAATGTATGTTATGGCTAAACATCTTATGAGATGACTGACCAATTTTTATGATTCCACGTTCAAATGAACAGCTACTGCAGTAGTGTGAATGCGAGGTGTCTTCAATAAGTTTCCAAACTTTTTTGTACAGGCATTTAAAATTGTCGTAGACTCTTGAAAATTCCGTATGTTATTTGCTAAACATCTTATGAGATGACTGACCAATTTTTATGATTCCACGTTCAAATGAACAGCTACTGCAGTAGTGTGAATGCGAGGTGTCTTCAATAAGTTTCCAGACTTTTTTGTACAGGCATTTAAAATTGTCGTAGACTCTTGAAAATTCAGTATGTTATTGCTAAACATCTTATGAGATGACTGACCAATTTTTATGATTTCACATTCAAATGAACAGCTACTGCAGTAGTGTGAATACGAGGTGTCTTCAATAAGTTTCCAGACTTTTTTGTACAGGCATTTTAAATTGTCGTGGACTCTTGAAAATTCAGTATGTTATTTGCTAAACATCTTATGAGATGACTGACCAATTTTTATGATTTCACGTTCAAATGAACAGCTACTGCAGTAGTGTGAATACGAGGTGTCTTCAATAAGTTTCGAGACTTTTTTTGTACAGGCATTTAAAATTGTCGTAGACTCTTGAAAATTCAGTATGTTATTGCTAAACATCTTATGAGATGACTGACCAATTTTTATGATTTCACATTCAAATGAACAGCTACTGCAGTAGTGTGAATACGAGGTGTCTTCAATAAGTTTCTAGACTTTTTTGTACAGGCATTTTAAATTGTCGTGGACTCTTGAAAATTCAGTATGTTATTTGCTAAACATCTTATGAGATGACTGACCAATTTTTATGATTTCACGTTCAAATGAACAGCTACTGCAGTAGTGTGAATACGAGGTGTCTTCAATAAGTTTCGAGACTTTTTTTGTACAGGCATTTAAAATTGTCGTAGACTCTTGAAAATTCAGTATGTTATTGCTAAACATCTTATGAGATGACTGACCAATTTTTATGATTTCACATTCAAATGAACAGCTACTGCAGTAGTGTGAATACGAGGTGTCTTCAATAAGTTTCCAGACTTTTTTGTACAGGCATTTTAAATTGTCGTGGACTCTTGAAAATTCAGTATGTTATTTGCTAAACATCTTATGAGATGACTGACCAATTTTTATGATTTCACGTTCAAATGAACAGCTACTGCAGTAGTGTGAATACGAGGTGTCTTCAATAAGTTTCCAGACTTTTTTGTACAGGCATTTTAAATTGTCGTGGACTCTTGAAAATTCAGTATGTTATTTGCTAAACATCTTATGAGATGACTGACCAATTTTTATGATTTCACGTTCAAATGAACAGCTACTGCAGTAGTGTGAATACGAGGTGTCTTCAATAAGTTTCGAGACTTTTTTTGTACAGGCATTTAAAATTGTCGTAGACTCTTGAAAATTCAGCATGTTATTGCTAAACATCTTATGAGATGACTGACCAATTTTTATGATTTCATGTTCAAATGAACAACTACTGCAGTAGTGTGAATGTGAGGTGTCTTCGATAAGTTTCCAGACTTTTTTTGTACAGGCATTTAAAATTGTCGTAGACTCTTGAAAATTCAGTATGTTATTGCTAAACATCTTATGAGATGACTGACCAATTTTTATGATTTCACGTTCAAATGAACAGCTACTGCAGTAGTGTGAATACGAGGTGTCTTCAATAAGTTTCCAGACTTTTTTGGTACAGGCATTTAAAATTGTCGTAGACTCTTGAAAATTTAGTATGTTATTGCTGAACATCTTATGAGATGACTGACCAATTTTTATGATTTCACATTCAAATGAACAACTACTGCAGTAGTGTGAATACGAGGTGTCTTCAATAAGTTTCCAGACTTTTTTGGTACAGGCATTTAAAATTGTCGTAGACTCTTGAAAATTTAGTATGTTATTGCTGAACATCTTATGAGATGACTGACCAATTTTTATGATTTCACATTCAAATGAACAACTACTGCAGTAGTGTGAATACGAGGTGTCTTCAATAAGTTTCCAGACTTTTTTGGTACAGGCATTTAAAATTGTCGTAGACTCTTGAAAATTTAGTATGTTATTGCTGAACATCTTATGAGATGACTGACCAATTTTTATGATTTCACATTCAAATGAACAACTACTGCAGTAGTGTGAATACGAGGTGTCTTCAATAAGTTTCCAGACTTTTTTGGTACAGGCATTTAAAATTGTCGTAGACTCTTGAAAATTCAGTATGTTATTGCTAAACATCTTATGAGATGACTGACCAATTTTTATGATTCCACGTTCAAATGAACAGCTACTGCAGTAGTGTGAATACGAGGTGTCTTCAATAAGTTTCCAGACTTTTTTGTACAGGCATTTAAAATTGTCGTAAACTCTTGAAAATTCAGTATGTTATTGCTAAACATCTTATGAGATGACTGACCAATTTTTATGATTTCATGTTCAAATGAACAGCTACTGCAGTAGTGTGAATACGAGGTGTCTTCAATAAGTTTCCAGACTTTTTTGTACAGGCATTTAAAATTGTCGTAAACTCTTGAAAATTCAGTATGTTATTGCTAAACATCTTATGAGATGACTGACAGTGTTTTATTTATATACGAAAAAGCAAAATTGTTGAATATTTATTTTTTTAAAGTCGGGCAAATTAAATAGACAGGCGACCTCAGCTGTTAACTCGTAGATATTATTAAGGCGCGATTTAAAAAGTTTTAAAGAAGTTGTGAGGCAACCGATCGGTTCTCGGAAAGAAGCCTTTCTTGGACATACACGAAAACAAACACACACACACACAAACATTTTCGCTTTTATATTTATAGACTAGTGGGGGTATCCAGCATTGCCTGGGTGTCAAGGGATTTTTTAAAATAACAGCAGGAAGTCCGGGTGGAGAGAGGTGTTAAAAAAAAAATGTGGTAGTAGTGGGGGGGGCTGGAATCAAAACAATAGTAAGCAGACAGGGTGGAGAGAAAGGAGATAAAAAAATTGGTAGTAGCAGGAGGGGGTACCCGGCGTTGCCCGGGTGTGGCGAGGTGGAGGGGGGTTTAAAATAACAGTATTATTATTATTATCGATAATATTGTTATTATTAATACTAAGCTTGTTTCCTTCAAAAATTACAAGAAACCACCAATAGCAAAGTACTTCATTCAATATTCAACATTTGATGTGGTTGTATTTAAATGTCTTCTTCTCTGTTGCTAACATCCTTCATCTTATTAGAAGCGGCACGACAGGAAAACAAATGAACACATATCTAAAGAAATGGCAGAAACAGTAAGTTCAGAGAAAGGTGTTATAAATAATAAACTAGACAAAATACTGTTAGAAATTCGCTCAATATATGTTACCGTGACATAGTTGACATATATTCGGTGTTTTTTTAATAGTATTTATGGGTATATCTACTGATGACACATAGCTCTATAACAGACACGACAGGAAAACAAATGAACACATATCTAAAGAAATGGCAGAAACACTAGAGGATGACCCCCGATCTGTAGTGGAATGGGGACAAAAATGGATGGTCACATTCAATGCTGCCAAGACTAAACTGGTTTCCTTCAATAATTACAAGAAACCTTCTCTATCACCAATAGCAATGGCCAAAGACTCTTTATCTGAAAGCACATCTTTTAAACTCCTTGGCCTAACATTCACAGGAAACATGAGTTGGAAAAAAAACATTCAATATTCAACATTTTTCCTTACGGGTCTATCCTTGGACCTCTATTATTCCTAATATTCATAAATGACCTCCCGACAAAATTGCCTCTGAGATGGGTATATATGCTGATGACACCACGCTCTATAACAGACACGACAGGAAAACAAATGAACACATATCTAAAGAAATGGCAGAAACACTAGAGGATGACCTCCAATCTGTAGTGGAATGGGGACAAAAATGGATGGTCACATTCAATGCTGCCAAGACTAAACTTGTTTCCTTCAATAATTACAAGAAACCTTCTCTATCACCAATAGCAATGGCCAAAGACTCTTTATCTGAAAGCACATCTTTTAAACTCCTTAGCCTAACCTTCACAGGAAATATGAGTTGGAACAAAAACATCTGCTGTAGATCTAGCAGAATGGAACCATATTGAGTGTCACTAAGAAGGTTATCTTTGCTGAGATGGTTGATTACTTCTCTATTTAACACAGATTCCAGCAACTTACTCATGACGCACAGGAGACTTATTGGCCTGTACTGAGCGATCACCTGAATTCTTAAATACAGGGCATACTGATGAAATTTTCCAGAGTGATGGGAAGCTATTCTCCTTAAGACATGAAAATGTTTTATTCTTCAAAAAATCCAAAATATATATATATTTTATATATAATGGTTTGAATTAAAGTTTAGAATGCAAAAGTCAAATATCATGGTTTAATTGTGCTCTAAAAACAAATTTTGAATGCACCTCTGTCATATAAAAGAATCTACAGTTTAAAATGCAAAAGTCAAGTATCACACAGTTGGATTTAAATAATTTTAGTGAATTTTATATATAATGGTTTGAATTAAAGTTTAGAATGCAAAAGTCAAATATCATGGTTTAATTGTGCTCTAAAAACAAATGTTGAATGCGCCCCTGTCATATAAAAGAATCTACAGTTTAAAATGCAAAAGTCAAGTATCACAAAGTTGGATTTAAATAATTGTACAGAATTTTATATATAATGGTTGGAATTAAAGTTTAAAATGCAAAAGTCAAATATCAGGGTTTAATTGTGCTCTAAAAAGAAATTTTGAATGCGCCTCTGTCATATAAAAGAATCTACAGTTAAAATGCAAAAGTCAAGTATCACAAAGTTGGATTCAAATAATTGTTGTGAATTTTATATATAATGGTTTGAAATAAAGTTTAGAATGCAAAAGTCAAATATCATTGTTTAATTTTGCTCTAAAAACAAATTTTGAATGGGCCCCTGTCATATAAAAGAATCTACAGTTTAAAATGCAAAAGTCAAGTATCACAAAGTTGGATTTAAATAATTGTATTGAATTTTATATATAATGGTTTGAATTAAAGATTAGAATTCAAAAGTCAAATATCATGGTTTAATTGTTCTCTAAAAACAAATTTTGGATGCGCCCCTGTCATATAAAAGAATCTACAGTTTAAAATGCAAAAGTCAAGTATCACAAAGTTGTATTTAAATAATTGTATAGAATTTTATATATAATGGTTTCAATCAAAGTTTAGAATGCAAAAGTCAAATATCATGGTTTAATTGTGCTCTAAAACAAATTTTGGGTGCGCCCCTGTCATATAAAAGAATCTACAGTTTAAAATGCTAAAGTCAAGTATCACAAAGTTTGATGTAAATAATTGTATAGAATTTTATATATAATGGTTTGAATTAAAGTTTAGAATGCAAAAGTCAAATATCATGGTTTAATTGTGCTCTAAAACAAATTTTGAATGGGCCCCTGTCATATAAAAGAATCTACAGTTTAAAATACAAAAGTCAAGTATCACAAAGTTGTATTTAAATAATTGTATAAAATTTTATATATAATGGTTTGAATTAAAGTTTAGAATGCAAAAGTCAAATATCATTGTTTAATTTTGCTCTAAAAACAAATTTTGAATGCGCCTCTGTCATATAAAAGAATCTACAGTTTAAAATGCAAAAGTCAAGTATCACAAAGTTGTATTTAAATAATTGTATAAAATTTTATATATAATGGTTTGAATTAAAGTTTAGAATGCAAAAGTAAAATATCATGGTTTAATTGTGCTCTAAAACAAATTTTGAATGGGCCCCTGTCATATAAAAGAATCTACAGTTTAAAATACAAAAGTCAAGTATCACAAAGTTGTATTTAAATAATTGTATAAAATTTTATATATAATGGTTTGAATTAAAGTTTAGAATGCAAAAGTCAAATATCATGGTTTAATTGTGCTCTAAAAACAAATTTTGGGTGCGCCCCTGTCATATAAAAGAATCTACAGTTTAAAATGCAAAAGTCAAGTATCACAAAATTGTATTTAAATAATTGTATAGAATTTTATATATAATGGTTTGAATTAAAGTTTAGAATGCAAAAGTCAAATATCATGGTTTAATTGTGCTTTAAAAACAAATTTTGAATGCGCCCCTGTCATATAAAAGAATCTACAGTTTAAAATGCAAAAGTCAAGTATCACAAAGTTTGATGTAAATAATTGTATAGAATTTTATATATAATGGTTTGAATTAAAGTTTAGAATGCAAAAGTCAAATATTATGGTTTAATTGTGCTCTAAAAACAAATTTTGAATGCACCCCTGTCATATAAAAGAATCTACAGTTTAAAATGCAAAAGTCAAGTATCACAAAGTTTCGTTTAAATAATTGTATAGAATTTTAAATACAATGGTTTGAATTAAAGTTTAGAATGCAAAAGTCAAATATCATGGTTTAATTGTGCTCTAAAACAAATTTTGAATGCGCCCCTGTCATATAAAAGAATCTACAGTTTAAAATGCAAAAGTCAAGTATCACAAAGTTTGATGTAAATAATTGTATAGAATTTTATATATAATGGTTTGAATTAAAGTTTAGAATGCAAAAGTCAAATATTATGGTTTAATTGTGCTCTAAAAACAAATTTTGAATGCACCCCTGTCATTTAAAAGAATCTACAGTTTAAAATGCAAAAGTCAAGTATCACAAAGTTTCGTTTAAATAATTGTATAGAATTTTAAATACAATGGTTTGAATTAAAGTTTAGAATGCAAAAGTCAAATATCATGATTTAATTGTGCTCTAAAAACAAATTTTGAATGCGCCCCTGTCATATAAAAGAATCTACAGTTTAAAATGCAAAAGTTAAGTATAACAAAGTTGGATTTAAATAATTGTATAGAATTTTATATATAATGGTTTGAATTAAAGTTTAGAATGCAAAAGTCAACTACCATGGTTTAATTGTGCTCTAAAAATAAATTTTGAATGTGCCCCTGTCATATAAAAGAATCTACAGTTTAAAATGAAAAAGTCAAGTATCACAAAGTTGTATTTAAATAATTGTATAGAATTTTATATATAATGGTTTGCATTAAAGTTTAGAATGCAAAAGTCAAATATCATGAGTTAATTGTGCTCTAAAAAGAAATTTTAAATGCGCCCCTGTCATATAACAGAATCTACAGTTTAAAATGCAAAAGTCAAGTATCACAAAGTTGTATTTAAATAATTGTATAGAATTTTATATATAATGGTTTGAATTAAAGTTTAGAATGCAAAAGTCAAATATCATGGTTTACTTGTGCTCTAAAAAGAAATTTTAAATGCGCCCCTGTCATATAAAAGAATCTACAGTTTAAAATGCAAAAGTCAAGTATCACAAAGTTGTATTAAAATAATTGTATAAAATTTTATATATAATGGTTTCAATCAAAGTTTAGAATGCAAAAGTCAAATATCATGGTTTAATTGTGCTCTAAAAACAAATTTTGAATGCGTCCCTGTCATATAAAAGAATCTACAATTTAAAATGCAAAAGTCAAGTATCACAAAGTTTCATTTAAATAATTGTAATTTTATATATAATGGTTTAAATTAAAGTTTAGAATGCAAAAGTCAAATATCATGGTTTAATTGTGCCCGAAACACAAATTTTGAATGCGCCCCTGTCATATAAAAGAATCTACAGGTTAAAAATGCAAAAGTCAAGTATCACAAGGTTTAATTCAAATAATTGTATAGAATTTTATATATAATGGTTTGAATTAAAGATTAGAATGAAAAAGTAAAATATCATGGTTTAATTGTGCTCTAAAAACAAATTTTGAATGCGTCCCTGTCATATAAAAGAATCTACAGTTTAAAATGCAAAAGTCAAGTATATCAAGGTTTAATTCAAATAATTGTAGGGAATTTTATATATAACGGTTTGAATTAAAGATTAGAATGCAAAAGTCAAATATCATGGTTTAATTGTGCTCTAAAAAAAAATTTTGAATGCGGCCCTGTCATATAAAAGAATCTACAGTTTAAAATGCAAAAGTCAAGTATCACAAGGTTTAATTCAAATAATTGTATAGAATTTTATATATAATGGTTTGAATTAAAGTTTAGAATGCAAAAGTCAAATATCATTGTTTAATTGTGCTCTAAAAACAAATTTTGAATGCGCCGCTGTCATATAAAAGAATCTACAGTTTAAAATGCAAAAGTCAAGTATCACAAAGTTGTATTTAAATAATTGTATAGAATTTTATATATAATGATTTGAATTAAAGTTTAGAATGCAAAAGTCAAATATCATGGTTTAATCGTGCTCTAAAAACAAATTTTGAATGTGCCCCTGTCATATAAAAGAATCTACAGTTTAAAATGCAAAAGTCAAGTATCACAAAGTTGTATTTAAATAATTGTATAGAATTTTATATATAATGATTTGAATTAAAGTTTAGAATGCAAAAGTCAAATATCATGGTTTAATTGTGCTCTAAAAACAAATTTTGAATGCGCCGCTGTCATATAAAAGAATCTACAGTTTAAAATGCAAAAGTCAAGTATCACAAAGTTGTATTTAAATAATTGTATAGAATTTTATATATAATGATTTGAATTAAAGTTTAGAATGCAAAAGTCAAATATCATGGTTTAATTGTGCTCTAAAAACAAATTTTGAATGCGTCCCTGTCATATAAAAGAACCTACAGTATAAAATGCAAAAGTCAAATATCATGGTTTAATTGTGCTCTACAAACAAATTTTGAATGTTCCCCTGTCATATAAAAGAATCTACAATTTAAAACAAAACAAAAAAAGTATCATAATTAGCCTTTTAATAATTGTAGCGAATTTTATATACAATGGTTTGAATTAAAGTTTAGAATGCAAAAGTCAAATATCATGGTTTAATTGTGCTCTAAAAACAAATTTTGAAGGCGCCCCTGTCATATAAAAGAATCTACAGTTTAAAATGCAAAAGTCAAGCATCACAAAGATGCAGAAAATAGTTGTATAGGATTTTATATATAATTGTTTGAATTAAAGTTTAGAATGAAAAAGTCAAATATCATTGTTTAATTGTGCTCTAAAAACAAATTTTGAATGTGCCCCTGTCATATAAAAGAATCTACAGTTTAAAATGAAAAGATCAAGTATCACAAAGTTGTATTTAAATAATTGTATAGAATTTTATATATGATAGTTTGAATTAAAGTTTAGAATGCAAAAGTCAAATATCATGGTTTAATTGTGCTCTAAAAACAAATTTTGAATGCGCCCCTGTCATATAAAAGAATCTACAGTTTAAAATACAAAAGTCAAGTATCACAAAGTTGGATTTAAATAATTGTATAGACTTTTATATATAATGGTTTGAATTAAAGTTTAGAATGCAAAAGTCAAATATCATGGTTTAATTGTGCTCTAAAAACAAATTTTGAATGCGCCCCTGTCATATAAAAGAATCTACAGTTTAAAATGCAAAAGTCAAGTATCACAAAGTTGGATTTAAATAATTTTAGTGAATTTTATATATAATGGTTTGAATTAAAGTTTAGAATGCAAAAGTCAAATATCATGGTTTAATTGTGCTCTAAAAACAAATTTTGAATGCGCCCCTGTCATATAAAAGAATCTACAGTTTAAAATGCAAAAGTCAAGTATCACAAAGTTGTATTTAAATAATTGTATAAAATTTTATATATAATGGTTTGAATTAAAGTTTAGAATGCAAAAGTCAAATATCATGGTTTAATTGTGCTCTAAAAACAAATTTTGAATGCGCCCCTGTCATATAAAAGAATCTACAGTTTAAAATGCAAAAGTCAAGTATCACAAAGTTGTATTTAAATAATTGTATAGAATTTTATATATAATGGTTTGAATTAAAGTTTAGAATGCAAAAGTCAAATATCATGGTTTAATTGTGCTCTAAAAACAAATTTTGAATGCGCCCCTGTCATATAAAAGAATCTACAGTTTAAAATGACAAAAGTCAAGTATCACAAAGTTGGATTTAAATAATTTTTGTGAATTTGATATATAATGGTTTGAATTAAAGTTTAGAATGCAAAAGTCAAATATCATGGTTTAATTGTGCTCTAAAAACAAATTTTGAATGCGCCCCTGTCATATAAAAGAATCTACAGTTTAAAATGCAAAAGTCAAGTATCACAAAGTTGTATTTAAATAATTGTATAGAATTTTATATATAATGGTTTGAATTAAAGTTTAGAATGCAAAAGTCAAATATCATGGTTTAATTGTGCTCTAAAAAAAAATTTTGAATGCGCCCCTGTCATATAAAAGAATCTACAGTTTAAAATGCAAAAGTCAAGTATCACAAAGTTGTATTTAAATAATTGTATAGAATTTTATATATAATGGTTTGAATTAAAGTTTAGAATGCAAAAGTCAAATATCATGGTTTAATTGTGCTCTAAAAACAAATTTTGAATGCGCCCCTGTCATATAAAAGAATCTACAGTTTAAAATGCAAAAGTCAAGTATCACAAAGTTGGATTTAAATAATTTTTGTGAATTTGATATATAATGGTTTGAATTAAAGTTTAGAATGCAAAAGTCAAATATCATGGTTTAATTGTGCTCTAAAAACAAATTTTGAATGCGCCCCTGTCATATAAAAGAATCTACAGTTTAAAATGCAAAAGTCAAGTATCACAAAGTTGTATTTAAATAATTGTATAGAATTTTATATATAATGGTTTGAATTAAAGTTTAGAATGCAAAAGTCAAATATCATGGTTTAATTGTGCTCTAAAAACAAATTTTGAATGCGCCCCTGTCATATAAAAGAATCTACAGTTTAAAATGACAAAAGTCAAGTATCACAAAGTTGTATTTTAATAATTGTATAGAATTTTATATATAATTGTTTGAATTAAAGTTTAGAATGCAAAAGTCAAATATCATGGTTTAATTGTGCTCTAAAAACAAATTTTGAATGCGCCCCTGTCATATAAAAGAATCTACAGTTTAAAATGCAAAAGTCAAGTATCACAAAGTTGTATTTAAATAATTGTATAGAATGTTATATATAATGGTTTGAATTAAAGTTTAGAATGCAAAAGTCAAATATCATGGTTTAATTGTGCTCTAAAAACAAATTTTGAATGCGCCCCTGTCATATAAAAGAATCTACAGTTTAAAATGCAAAAGTCAAGTATCACAAAGTTTGATGTAAATAATTGTATAGAATTTTATATATAATGGTTTGAATTAAAGTTTAGAATGCAAAAGTCAAATATCATGGTTTAATTGTGCTCTAAAAACAAATTTTGAATGCGCCTCTGTCATATAAAAGAATCTACAGTTTAAAATGCAAAAGTCAAGTATCACAAAGTTGTATTTAAATAATTGTATAGAATTTTATATATAATGGTTTGAATTAAAGTTTAGAATGCAAAAGTCAAATATCATGGTTTAATTGTGCTCTAAAAAAAATTTTGAATGCGGCCCTGTCATATAAAAGAATCTACAGTTTAAAATGCAAAAGTCAAGTATCACAAAGTTGTATTTAAATAATTGTATTGAATTTTATATATAATGGTTTGAATTAAAGTTTAGAATGAAAAAGTCAAATATCATTGTTTAATTTTTTCTCTAAAAACAAATTTTGAATGTGCCCCTGTCATATAAAAGAATCTACAGTTTAAAATGCAAAAGTCAAGTATCACAATGTTGGATTTAACTCATTTTAGTAAATTTTATATATAATGGTTTGAATTAAAGTTTAGAATGCAAAAAGCAAATATCATGGTTTAATTGTGCTCTAAAAACAAATTTTGAATGCGCCCCTGTCATATAAAGAATCTACAGTTTAAAATGCAAAAGTCAAGTATCACAAAGTTGGATTTAAATAATTGTATAGAATTTTATATATAATGGTTTGAATTAAAATTTAGAATGCAAAAGTCAAATATCATGGTTTAATTGTGATCTAAAAACAAATTTTGAATGCGCCCCTGTCATATAAAAGAATCTACAGTTTAAAATGCAAAAGTCAAGTATCACATAGGGGTATTTAAATTATTTTATAGAATTTTATATATAATGGTTTGAATTAAAGTTTAGAATGCAAAAGTCAAATATCATGGTTTAATTGTGCTCTAAAAACAAATTTTGAATGCCCCCCTATCATATAAAAGAATCTACAGTTTAAAATGCAAAAGTCAAGTATCACAAAGTTGTATTTAAATAATTGTATAGAATTTTATATATAATGGTTTGAATAAAAGTTTAGAATGCAAAAGTCAAATATCATGGTTTAATCGTGCTCTAAAAACAAATTTTTAATGCGCCCCTGTCATATAAAAGAATCTACAGTTTAAAATACAAAAGTCAAGTATCACAAAGTTGTATTTAAATAATTGTATAGAATTTTATATATAATGGTTTGAATTAAAGTTTAGAATGCAAAAGTCAAATATCATGGTTTAAACGTGCTCTAAAAACAAATTTTGAATGTGCCCCTGTCATATAAAAGAATCTTAAGTTTAAACTGCAAAAGTCAAGTATCACAAAGTTGTATTTAAATAATTGTATAGAATTTTATATATAATGGTTTGAATAAAAGTTTAGAATGCAAAAGTCAAATATCATGGTGTAATCGTGCTCTAAAAACAAATTTTGAATGCGCCCCTGTCATATAAAAGAATCTACAGTTTAAAATACAAAAGTCAAGTATCACAAAGTTGTATTTAAATAATTGTATAGAATTTTATATATAATGGTTTGAATTAAAGTTTAGAATGCAAAAGTCAAATATCATGGTTTAAACGTGCTCTAAAAACAAATTTTGAATGTGCCCCTGTCATATAAAAGAATCTACAGTTTAAACTGCAAAAGTCAAGTATCACAAAGTTGAATTTAAATAATTGTATAGAATTTTATATATAATGGTTTGAATAAAAGTTTAGAATGCAAAAGTCAAATATCATGGTTTAATCGTGCTCTAAAAACAAATTTTTAATGCGCCCCTGTCATATAAAAGAATCTACAGTTTAAAATACCAAAGTCAAGTATCACAAAGTTGTATTTAAATAATTGTATAGAATTTTATATATAATGGTTTGAATTAAAGTTTAGAATGCAAAAGTCAAATATCATGGTTTAAACGTGCTCTAAAAACAAATTTTGAATGTGCCCCTGTCATATAAAAGAATCTACAGTTTAAAATGCAAAAGTCAAGTATCACAAAGTTGAATTTAAATAATTGTATAGAATTTTATATATAATGGTTTGAATTAAAGTTTAGAATGCAAAAGTCAACTATCATGGTTTAATTGTGCTCTAAAAACAAATTTTGAATGCGCCCCTGTCATATAAAAGAATCTACAGTTTAAAAATGCAAAAGTCAAGTATCACAAAGTTGGATTTAAATAATTGTATAGAATTTTATATATAATGGTTTGAATAAAAGTTTAGAATGCAAACGTCAAATATCATGGTTTAATTGTGCTCTAAAAACAAATTTTGAATGCGCCCCTGTCATATAAAAGAATCTACAGTTTAAAATACAAAAGTCAAGTATCACAAAGTTGTATTTAAATAATTGTATAGAATTTTATATATAATGGTTTGAATTAAAGTTTAGAATGCAAAAGTCAAATATCATGGTTTAATTGTGCTCTAAAAACAAATTTTGAATGCGCCCCTGTCATATAAAAGAATCTACAGTTTAAAATGCAAAAGTCAAGTATCACAAAGTTGGATTTAAATAATTTTTGTGAATTTGATATATAATGGTTTGAATTAAAGTTTAGAATGCAAAAGTCAAATATCATGGTTTAATTGTGCTCTAAAAACAAATTTTGAATGCGCCCCTGTCATATAAAAGAATCTACAGTTTAAAATGCAAAAGTCAAGTATCACAAAGTTGTATTTAAATAATTGTATAGAATTTTATATATAATGGTTTGAATTAAAGTTTAGAATGCAAAAGTCAAATATCATGGTTTAATTGTGCTCTAAAAACAAATTTTGAATGCGCCCCTGTCATATAAAAGAATCTACAGTTTAAAATGACAAAAGTCAAGTATCACAAAGTTGTATTTTAATAATTGTATAGAATTTTATATATAATTGTTTGAATTAAAGTTTAGAATGCAAAAGTCAAATATCATGGTTTAATTGTGCTCTAAAAACAAATTTTGAATGCGCCCCTGTCATATAAAAGAATCTACAGTTTAAAATGCAAAAGTCAAGTATCACAAAGTTGTATTTAAATAATTGTATAGAATGTTATATACAATGGTTTGAATTAAAGTTTAGAATGCAAAAGTCAAATATCATGGTTTAATTGTGCTCTAAAAACAAATTTTGAATGCGCCCCTGTCATATAAAAGAATCTACAGTTTAAAATGCAAAAGTCAAGTATCACAAAGTTTGATGTAAATAATTGTATAGAATTTTATATATAATGGTTTGAATTAAAGTTTAGAATGCAAAAGTCAAATATCATGGTTTAATTGTGCTCTAAAAACAAATTTTGAATGCGCCTCTGTCATATAAAAGAATCTACAGTTTAAAATGCAAAAGTCAAGTATCACAAAGTTGTATTTAAATAATTGTATAGAATTTTATATATAATGGTTTGAATTAAAGTTTAGAATGCAAAAGTCAAATATCATGGTTTAATTGTGCTCTAAAAAAAATTTTGAATGCGGCCCTGTCATATAAAAGAATCTACAGTTTAAAATGCAAAAGTCAAGTATCACAAAGTTGTATTTAAATAATTGTATTGAATTTTATATATAATGGTTTGAATTAAAGTTTAGAATGAAAAAGTCAAATATCATTGTTTAATTTTTTCTCTAAAAACAAATTTTGAATGTGCCCCTGTCATATAAAAGAATCTACAGTTTAAAATGCAAAAGTCAAGTATCACAATGTTGGATTTAACTCATTTTAGTAAATTTTATATATAATGGTTTGAATTAAAGTTTAGAATGCAAAAAGCAAATATCATGGTTTAATTGTGCTCTAAAAACAAATTTTGAATGCGCCCCTGTCATATAAAGAATCTACAGTTTAAAATGCAAAAGTCAAGTATCACAAAGTTGGATTTAAATAATTGTATAGAATTTTATATATAATGGTTTGAATTAAAATTTAGAATGCAAAAGTCAAATATCATGGTTTAATTGTGATCTAAAAACAAATTTTGAATGCGCCCCTGTCATATAAAAGAATCTACAGTTTAAAATGCAAAAGTCAAGTATCACATAGGGGTATTTAAATTATTTTATAGAATTTTATATATAATGGTTTGAATTAAAGTTTAGAATGCAAAAGTCAAATATCATGGTTTAATTGTGCTCTAAAAACAAATTTTGAATGCCCCCCTATCATATAAAAGAATCTACAGTTTAAAATGCAAAAGTCAAGTATCACAAAGTTGTATTTAAATAATTGTATAGAATTTTATATATAATGGTTTGAATAAAAGTTTAGAATGCAAAAGTCAAATATCATGGTTTAATCGTGCTCTAAAAACAAATTTTTAATGCGCCCCTGTCATATAAAAGAATCTACAGTTTAAAATACAAAAGTCAAGTATCACAAAGTTGTATTTAAATAATTGTATAGAATTTTATATATAATGGTTTGAATTAAAGTTTAGAATGCAAAAGTCAAATATCATGGTTTAATTGTGATCTAAAAACAAATTTTGAATGTGCCCCTGTCATATAAAAGAATCTTAAGTTTAAACTGCAAAAGTCAAGTATCACAAAGTTGTATTTAAATAATTGTATAGAATTTTATATATAATGGTTTGAATAAAAGTTTAGAATGCAAAAGTCAAATATCATGGTGTAATCGTGCTCTAAAAACAAATTTTTAATGCGCCCCTGTCATATAAAAGAATCTACAGTTTAAAATACAAAAGTCAAGTATCACAAAGTTGTATTTAAATAATTGTATAGAATTTTATATATAATGGTTTGAATTAAAGTTTAGAATGCAAAAGTCAAATATCATGGTTTAAACGTGCTCTAAAAACAAATTTTGAATGTGCCCCTGTCATATAAAAGAATCTTAAGTTTAAACTGCAAAAGTCAAGTATCACAAAGTTGAATTTAAATAATTGTATAGAATTTTATATATAATGGTTTGAATAAAAGTTTAGAATGCAAAAGTCAAATATCATGGTTTAATCGTGCTCTAAAAACAAATTTTTAATGCGCCCCTGTCATATAAAAGAATCTACAGTTTAAAATACCAAAGTCAAGTATCACAAAGTTGTATTTAAATAATTGTATAGAATTTTATATATAATGGTTTGAATTAAAGTTTAGAATGCAAAAGTCAACTATCATGGTTTAATTGTGCTCTAAAAACAAATTTTGAATGCGCCCCTGTCATATAAAAGAATCTACAGTTTAAAAATGCAAAAGTCAAGTATCACAAAGTTGGATTTAAATAATTGTATAGAATTTTATATATAATGGTTTGAATAAAAGTTTAGAATGCAAACGTCAAATATCATGGTTTAATTGTGCTCTAAAAACAAATTTTGAATGCGCCCCTGTCATATAAAAGAATCTACAGTTTAAAATACAAAAGTCAAGTATCACAAAGTTGTATTTAAATAATTGTATAGAATTTTATATATAATGGTTTGAATTAAAGTTTAGAATGCAAAAGTCAAATATCATGGTTTAATTGTGCTCTAAAAACAAATTTTGAATGTGCCCCTGTCATATAAAAGAATCCACAGTTTAAAATGCAAAAGTCAAGTATCACAAAGTTGAATTTAAATAATTGTATAGAATTTTATATATAATTGTTTTAATTAAAATTTAGAATGCAAAAGTCAAATATCATGGTTTAATTGTGCTCTTAAAACAAATTTTGAATGCGCCCCTGTCATATAAAAGAATCTACAGTTTAAAATGCAAAAGTCAAGTATCACAAAGTTGGATTTAAATAATTGTATAGAATTTTATATATAATGGTTTGAATAAAAGTTTAGAATGCAAACGTCAAATATCATGGTTTAATTGTGCTCTAAAAACAACTTTTTAATGCGCCCCTGTCATATAAAAGAATCTACAGTTTAAAATGAAAAACTCAAGTATCACAACGTTGCATTTAAATAATTGTATAGAATTTTATATATAATGGTTTGAATTAAAGTTTAGAATGGAAAAGTCAAATATCATGGTTTAATTGTGCTCTAAAAACAAATTTTTAATGCGCCCCTGTCATATAAAAGAATCTACAGTTTAAAATGAAAAAGTCAAATATCACAAAGTTGTATTTAAATAATTGTATAGAATTTTATATATAATGGTTTGAATAAAAGTTTAGAATGCAAACGTCAAATATCATGGTTTAATTGTGCTCTAAAAATAAATTTTGAATGTGCCCCTGTCATATCAACAGTTTAAAATACAAAAGTCAAGTATCACAAAGTTTGATGTAAATCATTCTATAGAATTTTATATATAATGGTTTGAATTAAAGTTTAGAATGCAAAAGTCAAATATCATGGTGTAATTGTGCTCTAAAAACAAATTTTGACAGTGCCCCTGTCATATAAAAGAATCTACAGTTTAAAATGCAAAAGTCAAGTATCACAAAGTTGTATTTAAATAATTGTATAGAATTTTATATATAATGGTTTGAATAAAAGTTTAGAATGCAAAAGTCAAATATCATGGCTTAATTCTGCTCTAAAACAAATTTTGAATGCGCCCCTGTCATATAAAAGAATCTACAGTTTAAAATGCAAAAGTCAAGTATCACAAAGTTTGATGTAAATCATTCTATAGAATTTTATATATAATGGTTTGAATTAAAGTTTAGAATGCAAAAGTCAAATATCATGGCTTAATTCTGCTCTAAAACAAATTTTGAATGTGCCCCTGTCATATAAAAGAATCTACAGTTTAAAATCAAAAGTCAAGTATCACAAAGTTTGATGTAAATCATTCTATAGAATTTTATATATAATGGTTTGAATTAAAGTTTAGAATGCAAAAGTCAAATATCATGGCTTAATTCTGCTCTAAAAAAAATTTTAAATGCGCCCCTGTCATATAAAAGAATCTACAGTTTAAAATGCAAAAGTCAAGTATCACAAAGTTTGATGTAAATAATTGTATAGAATTGTATATATAATGGTTTCAATTAAAGTTTAGAATGCAAAAGTCAAATATCATGGTTTAATTGTGCTCTAAAAACCAATTTTGAATGCGCCCCTGTCATATAAAAGAATCTACAGTTTAAAATGCAAAAGTCCAGTATCACAAAGGTGTATTTAAATAATTGTATAGAATTTTATATATAATGGTTTGAATTAAAGTATAGAATGCAAAAGTCAAATATCATGGTTTAATTGTGCACTAAAAAAAAAATTTTGAATGCGCCCCTGTCATATAAAAGAATCTACAGTTTAAAATGCAAAAGTCAAGTATCACATAGTCGTATTTAAATAATTGTATAGAATTTTATATATAATGGTTTGAATTAAAGTTTAGAATGCAAAAGTCAAATATCATGGTTTAATTGTGATCTAAAAACAAATTTTGAATGCGCCCCTGTCATATAAAAGAATCTACAGTTTAAAATGCAAAAGTCAAGTATCACAAAGTTGTATTTAAATAATTGTATAGAATTTTATATATAATGGTTTGAATTAAAGTTTAGAATGCAAAAGTCAAATATCATGGTTTAATTGTGATCTAAAAACAAATTTTGAATGCGCCCCTGTCATATAAAAGAATCTACAGTTTAAAATGCAAAAGTCAAGTATCACAAAGTTGTATTTAAATAATTGTATAGAATTTTATATATAATGGTTTGAATTAAAGTTTAGAATGCAAAAGTCAAATATCATGGTTTAATTGTGATCTAAAAACAAATTTTGAATGCGCCCCTGTCATATAAAAGAATCTACAGTTTAAAATGCAAAAGTCAAGTATCACAAAGTTGTATTTAAATAATTGTATAGAATTTTATATATAATGGTTTGAATAAAAGTTTAGAATGCAAAAGTCAAATATCATGGTTTAATTGTGCTCTAAAAACAAATTTTGAATGCGCCCCTGTCATATAAAAGAATCTACAGTTTAAAATGCAAAAGTCAAGTATCACAAAGTTGTATTTAAATAATTGTATAGAATTTTACATATAATGGTTTGAATTAAAGTTTAGAATGCAAAAGTCAAATATCATGGTTTAATTGTGCTCTAAAAACAAATTTTGAATGCGCCCCTGTCATATAAAAGAATCTACAGTTTAAAATGCAAAAGTCAAGTATCACAAAGTTGTATTTAAATAATTCTATAGAATTTTATATATAATGGTTTGAATTAAAGTTTAGAATGCAAAAGTCAAATATCATGGTTTAATTGTGCTCTAAAAACAAATTTTGGATGCGCCCCTGTCATATAAAAGAATCTACAGTTTAAAATGAAAAAGTCAAGTATTACAAAGTTGGATTTAAATAATTGTATAGAATTTTATATATAATGGTTTGAATTAAAGTTTAGAATGCAAAAGTCAAATATCATGGTTTAATTGTGCTCTAAAAACAAATTTTGAATGCGCCCCTGTCATATAAAAGAATCTACAGTTTAAAATGCAAAAGTCAAGTATTACAAAGTTGTATTTAAATAATTGTATAGAATTTTATATATAATTGTTTGAATTAAAGTTTAGAATGCAAAAGTCAAATATCATGGTTTAATTGTGCTCTAAAAACAAATTTTGAATGCGCCCCTGTCATATGAAAGAATCTACAGTTTAAAATGCAAAAGTCAAGTATCACAAAGTTGTATTTAAATAATTCTATAGAATTTTATATATAATGGTTTGAATTAAAGTTTAGAATGAAAAAGTCAAATATCATGTTTTAATTGTGCTCTAAAAATAAATTTTGAATGTGCCCCTGTCATATAAAAGAATCTACAGTTTAAAATGCAAAAGTCAAGTATCACAAAGTTGTATTTAAATAATTGTATAGAATTTTATATATAATGGTTTGAATTAAAGTTTAGAATGCAAAAGTCAAATATCATGGTTTAATTGTGCTCTAAAAACAAATTTTTAATGCGCCCCTGTCATATAAAAGAATCTACAGTTTAAAATGCAAAAGTCAAGTATCACAAAGTTTCATTTAAATAATTGTATAGAATGTTATATATAATTGTTTCAATTAAAGTTTAGAATGCAAAAGTCAAATATCATGGTTTAATTGTGCTCTAAAAACCAATTTTGAATGCGCCCCTGTCATATAAAAGAATCTACAGTTTTAAATGCAAAAGTCAAGTATCACAAAGTTGTATTTAAATAATTGTATAGAATTTTATATATAATGGTTTGAATTAAAGTTTAGAATGCAAAAGTCAAATATCATGGTTTAATTGTGATCTAAAAACAATTTTTAAATGCGCCCCTGTCATATAAAAGAATCTACAGTTTAAAATGCAAAAGTCAAGTATCACAAAGTTGTATTTAAATAATTGTATAGAATTTTATATATAATGGTTTGAATTAAAGTTTAGAATGCAAAAGTCAAATATCATGGTTTAATTGTGCTCTAAAAACAAATTTTGAATGCGCCCCTGTCATATAAAAGAATCTACAGTTTAAAATGAAAAAGTCAAGTATCACAAACTTGTATTTAAATAATTGTATAGAATTTTATATATAATGGTTTGAATTAAAGTTTAGAATGCAAAAGTCAAATATCATGGTTTAATTGTTCTCTAAAAACAAATTTTGAATGCGCCCCTGTCATATAAAAGAATCTACAGTTTAAAATGCAAAAGTCAAGTATCACAAAGTTGTATTTAAATAATTGTATAAAATTTTATATATAATCGTTTGAATTAAAGTTTAGAATTCAAAAGTCAAATATCATGGTTTAATTGTGCTCTAAAAAAAAATTTTGAATGCGCCTCCGTCATATAAAAGAATCTACAGTTTAAAATACAAAAGTCAAGTATCACGAAGTTGTATTTAAATAATTGTATAGAATTTTATATATAATGGTGTCAATCACAGTTTAGAATGCAAAAGTCAAATATCATTGTTTAATTGTGCTCTAAAAACAAATTTTGAATGCGTCCCTGTCATATAAAAGAATCTACAGTTTAAAATGCAAAAGTCAAGTATCACACAGTTGGATTTAAATAATTGTATAGAATTTTATATATAATTGTTTGAATTAAAGTTTAGAATGCTAAAGTCAAATATCATGGTTTATTTTGCTCTAAAAACAAATTTTGAATGCGTCCCTGTCATATAAAAGAATCTACAGTTTAAAATGCAAAAGTCAAGTATCACAAGGTTTAATTCAAATAATTGTAGGGAATTTTATATATAACGGTTTGAATTAAAGATTAGAATGCAAAAGTCAAATATCATGGTTTAATTTTGCTCTAACAAAAAATTTTGAATGCGGCCCTGTCATATAAAAGAATCTACAGTTTAAAATGAAAAAGTCAAGTATCACAAAGTTGAATTTAAAAAATTGTTTAGAATTTTATATATAATGGTTTGAATTAAAGTTTAGAATGCAAAAGTCAAATATCATGGTTTAATTGTGCTCTAAAAACAAATTTTGAATGCGCCCCTGTCATATAAAAGAATCTACAGTTTAAAATGCAAAAGTCAAGTATCACAAGGTTTAATTCAAATAATTGTATAGAATTTTATATATAACGGTTTGAATTAAAGATTAGAATGCAAAAGTCAAATATCATGGTTTAATTGTGCTCTAAAAACAAATTTTGAATGCGCCCCTGTCATATAAAAGAATCTACAGTTTAAAATGCAAAAGTCAAGTATCACAAAGTTTAATTCAAATAATTGTAGGGAATTTTATATATAACGGTTTGAATTAAAGATTAGAATGCAAAAGTCAAATATCATGGTTTAATTGTGCTCTAAAAACAAATTTTGAATGCGCCCCTGTCATATAAAAGAATCTACAGTTTAAAATGCAGAAGTCAAGTATCACAAAGTTTAATTCAAATAATTGTAGGGAATTTTATATATAACGGTTTGAATTAAAGATTAGAATGCAAAAGTCAAATATCATGGTTTAATTGTGCTCTAAAAACAAATTTTGAATGCACCCCTGTCATATAAAAGAATCTACAGTTTAAAATGCAAAAGTCAAGTATCACAAAGTTTAATTCAAATAATTGTAGGGAATTTTATATATAACGGTTTGAATTAAAGATTAGAATGCAAAAGTCAAATATCATGGTTTAATTGTGCTCTAAAAACAAATTTTGAATGCGCCCCTGTCATATAAAAGAATCTACAGTTTAAAATGCAAAAGTCAAGTATCACAAAGTTTAATTCAAATAATTGTAGGGAATTTTATATATAACGGTTTGAATTAAAGATTAGAATGCAAAAGTCAAATATCATGGTTTAATTGTGCTCTAAAAACAAATTTTGAATGCGCCCCTGTCATATAAAAGAATCTACAGTTTAAAATGCAAAAGTCAAGTATTACAAAGTTGTATTTAAATAATTGTATAGAATTTTATATATAATGGTTTGAATTAAAGTTTAGAATGCAAAAGTCAAATATCATGGTTTAATTGTGATCTAAAAACAATTTTTAAATGCGCCCCTGTCATATAAAAGAATCTACAGTTTAAAATGCAAAAGTCAAGTATCACAAAGTTGTATTTAAATAATTGTATAGAATTTTATATATAATGGTTTGAATTAAAGTTTAGAATGCAAAAGTCAAATATCATGGTTTAATTGTGCTCTAAAAACAAATTTTGAATGCGCCCCTGTCATATAAAAGAATCTACAGTTTAAAATGAAAAAGTCAAGTATCACAAACTTGTATTTAAATAATTGTATAGAATTTTATATATAATGGTTTGAATTAAAGTTTAGAATGCAAAAGTCAAATATCATGGTTTAATTGTTCTCTAAAAACAAATTTTGAATGCGCCCCTGTCATATAAAAGAATCTACAGTTTAAAATGCAAAAGTCAAGTATCACAAAGTTGTATTTAAATAATTGTATAAAATTTTATATATAATCGTTTGAATTAAAGTTTAGAATTCAAAAGTCAAATATCATGGTTTAATTGTGCTCTAAAAAAAAATTTTGAATGCGCCTCCGTCATATAAAAGAATCTACAGTTTAAAATACAAAAGTCAAGTATCACGAAGTTGTATTTAAATAATTGTATAGAATTTTATATATAATGGTGTCAATCACAGTTTAGAATGCAAAAGTCAAATATCATTGTTTAATTGTGCTCTAAAAACAAATTTTGAATGCGTCCCTGTCATATAAAAGAATCTACAGTTTAAAATGCAAAAGTCAAGTATCACACAGTTGGATTTAAATAATTGTATAGAATTTTATATATAATTGTTTGAATTAAAGTTTAGAATGCTAAAGTCAAATATCATGGTTTATTTTGCTCTAAAAACAAATTTTGAATGCGTCCCTGTCATATAAAAGAATCTACAGTTTAAAATGCAAAAGTCAAGTATCACAAGGTTTAATTCAAATAATTGTAGGGAATTTTATATATAACGGTTTGAATTAAAGATTAGAATGCAAAAGTCAAATATCATGGTTTAATTTTGCTCTAACAAAAAATTTTGAATGCGGCCCTGTCATATAAAAGAATCTACAGTTTAAAATGAAAAAGTCAAGTATCACAAAGTTGAATTTAAAAAATTGTTTAGAATTTTATATATAATGGTTTGAATTAAAGTTTAGAATGCAAAAGTCAAATATCATGGTTTAATTGTGCTCTAAAAACAAATTTTGAATGCGCCCCTGTCATATAAAAGAATCTACAGTTTAAAATGCAAAAGTCAAGTATCACAAGGTTTAATTCAAATAATTGTATAGAATTTTATATATAACGGTTTGAATTAAAGATTAGAATGCAAAAGTCAAATATCATGGTTTAATTGTGCTCTAAAAACAAATTTTGAATGCGCCCCTGTCATATAAAAGAATCTACAGTTTAAAATGCAAAAGTCAAGTATCACAAAGTTTAATTCAAATAATTGTAGGGAATTTTATATATAACGGTTTGAATTAAAGATTAGAATGCAAAAGTCAAATATCATGGTTTAATTGTGCTCTAAAAACAAATTTTGAATGCGCCCCTGTCATATAAAAGAATCTACAGTTTAAAATGCAGAAGTCAAGTATCACAAAGTTTAATTCAAATAATTGTAGGGAATTTTATATATAACGGTTTGAATTAAAGATTAGAATGCAAAAGTCAAATATCATGGTTTAATTGTGCTCTAAAAACAAATTTTGAATGCACCCCTGTCATATAAAAGAATCTACAGTTTAAAATGCAAAAGTCAAGTATCACAAAGTTTAATTCAAATAATTGTAGGGAATTTTATATATAACGGTTTGAATTAAAGATTAGAATGCAAAAGTCAAATATCATGGTTTAATTGTGCTCTAAAAACAAATTTTGAATGCGCCCCTGTCATATAAAAGAATCTACAGTTTAAAATGCAAAAGTCAAGTATCACAAAGTTTAATTAAAATAATTGTAGGGAATTTTATATATAACGGTTTGAATTAAAGATTAGAATGCAAAAGTCAAATATCATGGTTTAATTGTGCTCTAAAAACAAATTTTGAATGCGCCCCTGTCATATAAAAGAATCTACAGTTTAAAATGCAAAAGTCAAGTATCACAAAGTTTAATTCAAATAATTGTAGGGAATTTTATATATAACGGTTTGAATTAAAGATTAGAATGCAAAAGTCAAATATCATGGTTTAATTGTGCTCTAAAAACAAGTTTTGAATGCGCCCCTGTCATATAAAAGAATCTACAGTTTAAAATGCAAAAGTCAAGTATCACAAAGTTTAATTCAAATAATTGTAGGGAATTTTATATATAACGGTTTGAATTAAAGATTAGAATGCAAAAGTCAAATATCATGGTTTAATTGTGCTCTAAAAACAAATTTTGAATGCGCCCCTGTCATATAAAAGAATCAACAGTTTAAAATGCAAAAGTCAAGTATCACAAAGTTTAATTCAAATAATTGTAGGGAATTTTATATATAACGGTTTGAATTAAAGATTAGAATGCAAAAGTCAAATATCATGGTTTAATTGTGCTCTAAAAACAAATTTTGAATGCGCCCCTGTCATATAAAAGAATCTACAGTTTAAAATGCAAAAGTCAAGTATCACAAAGTTTAATTCAAATAATTGTAGGGAATTTTATATATAACGGTTTGAATTAAAGATTAGAATGCAAAAGTCAAATATCATGGTTTAATTGTGCTCTAAAAACAAATTTTGAATGCACCCCTGTCATATAAAAGAATCTACAGTTTAAAATGCAAAAGTCAAGTATCACAAAGTTTAATTCAAATAATTGTAGGGAATTTTATATATAACGGTTTGAATTAAAGATTAGAATGCAAAAGTCAAATATCATGGTTTAATTGTGCTCTAAAAACAAATTTTGAATGCGCCCCTGTCATATAAAAGAATCTACAGTTTAAAATGCAAAAGTCAAGTATCACAAAGTTTAATTCAAATAATTGTAGGGAATTTTATATATAACGGTTTGAATTAAAGATTAGAATGCAAAAGTCAAATATCATGGTTTAATTGTGCTCTAAAAACAAATTTTGAATGCGCCCCTGTCATATACAAGAATCTACAGTTTAAAATGCAAAAGTCAAGTATCACAAAGTTTAATTCAAATAATTGTAGGGAATTTTATATATAACGGTTTGAATTAAAGATTAGAATGCAAAAGTCAAATATCATGGTTTAATTGTGCTCTAAAAAAAAAAATTTGAATGCGCCCCTGTCATATAAAAGAATCTACAGTTTAAAATGCAAAAGTCAAGTATCACAAAGTTGTATTTAAATAATTTTAGTGAATTTTATATATAATGGTTTGAATTAAAGTTTAGAATGCAAAAGTCAAATATCATGGTTTAATTGTGCTCTAAAAACAAATTTTGAATGCGCCCCTGTCATATAAAAGAATCTACAGTTTAAAATGCAAAAGTCAAGTATCACAAAGTTGGATTCAAATAATTTTAGTGAATTTTATATATAATGGTTTGAATTAAAGTTTAGAATGCAAAAGTCAAATATCATGGTTTAATTGTGCTCTAAAAACAAATTTTGAATGCGCCCCTGTCATATAAAAGAATCTACAGTTTAAAATGCAAAAGTCAAGTATCACAAAGTTGGATTCAAATAATTTTAGTGAATTTTATATATAATGGTTTGAATTAAAGTTTAGAATGCAAAAGTCAAATATCATGGTTTAATTGTGCTCTAAAAACAAATTTTGAATGCGCCCCTGTCATATAAAAGAATCTACAGTTTAAAATGAAAAAGTCAAGTATCACAAAGTTGGATTTAAATAATTCTATAGAATTTTACATATAATGGTTTGAATAAAAGTTTAGAATGCAAAAGTCAAATATCATGGATTAATTGTGCTCTAAAAACAAATTTTGAATGCGCCCCTGTCATATAAAAGAATCTACAGTTTAAAATGCAAAAGTCAAGTATCACAAAGTTGTATTTAAATAATTTTAGTGAATTTTATATATAATGGTTTGAATTAAAGTTTAGAATGCAAAAGTCAAATATCATGGTTTAATTGTGCTCTAAAAACAAATTTTGAATGCGCCCCTGTCATATAAAAGAATCTACAGTTTAAAATGCAAAAGTCAAGTATCACAAAGTTGTATTGTAATAACTGTATAGAATTTTATATATATTGGTTTGAATTAAAGTTTAGAACGCAAAAGTCAAATATCATGGTTTAATTGTGCTCTAAAAAAAATTTTAAATGCGTCCCTGTCAGATAAAAGAATCTACAGTTTAAAAAGCAAAAGTCAAGTATCACAAAGTTGTATTTAAATAATTGTATAGAATTTTATATATAATGGTCTGAATTAAGGTTCAGCATGCAGCAGTCACATATCATTGTTTAATTGTGCTCTAAAAAAAAATTTTAAATGCGTCCCTGTCATATAAAAGAATCTACAGTTTAAAATGCAAAAGTCAAGTATCACAAAGTTGTATTTAAATAATTGTATAGAATTTTAAATACAATGGTTTGAATTAAAGTTTAGAATGAAAAAGTCAAATATCATGTTTGAATTGTGCTCTAAAAATAAATTTTGAATGTGCCCCTGTCATATAAAAGAATCTACAGTTTAAAATGCAAAAGTCAAGTATCACAAAGTTGGATTACAATAATTGTATAGAATTTTATATATAATGGTTTGAATTAAAGTTTAGAATGCAACAGTCAAATATCATGGTTTAATTGTGCTCTAAAAATAAATTTTGAATGCGCCCCTGTCATATAAAAGAATCTACAGTTTAAAATGCAAAAGTCAAGTATCAGAAAGTTGTATTTAAATAATTGTATAGAATTTTATATATAATGGTTTGAATTAAAGTTTAGAATGCAAAAGTAAAATATCATGGTTTAATTGTGCTCTAAAAATAAATTTTGAACGTGCCCCTGTCATATAAAAGAATCTACAGTTTAAAATGCAAAAGTCAAGTATCACAAAGTTGTATTTAAATAATTCTATAGAATTTTATACATAATGGTTTGAATTAAAGTTTAGAATGCGAAAGTCAAATATCATGGTTTAATTGTGCTCTAAAAACAAATTTTGAATGCGCCCCTGTCATATAAAAGAATCTACAGTTTAAAATACAAAAGTCAAGTATCACAAAGTTGTATTTAAATAATTGTATAGAATTTTATATATAATGGTTTGAATTAAAGTTTAGAATGCAAAAGTCAAATATCATGGTTTAATTGTGCTCTAAAAAAAAAATTTTGAATGCGCCCCTGTCATATAAAAGAATCTACAGTTTAAAATGCAAAAGTCAAGTATCACAAAGTTGTATTTAAATAATTGTATAGAATTTTACATATAATGGTTTGAATTAAAGTTTAGAATGCAAAAGTCAAATATCATGGTTTAATTGTGATCTAAAAACAAATTTTGAATGTGCCCCTGTCATATAAAAGAATCTACAGTTTAAAATGCAAAAGTCAAGTATCACAAAGTTGTATTTAAATAATTGTATAGAATTTTATATATAATGGTTTGAATTAAAGTTTAGAATGCAAAAGTCAAATATCATGGTTTAATTGTGCTCTAAAAAAAAAATTTTGAATGTGCCCCTGTCATATAAAAGAATCTACAGTTTAAAATGCAAAAGTCAAGTATCACAAAGTTGTATTTAAATAATTGTATAGAATTTTATATATAATGGTTTGAATTAAAGTTTAGAATGCAAAAGTCAAATATCATGGTTTAATTGTGATCTAAAAACAATTTTTAAATGCGCCCCTGTCATATAAAAGAATCTACAGTTTAAAATGCAAAAGTCAAGTATCACAAAGTTGTATTTAAATAATTGTATAGAATTTTATATATAATGGTTTGAATTAAAGTTTAGAATGCAAAAGTCAAATATCATGGTTTAATTGTGCTCTAAAAACAAATTTTGAATGCGCCCCTGTCATATAAAAGAATCTACAGTTTAAAATGAAAAAGTCAAGTATCACAAACTTGTATTTAAATAATTGTATAGAATTTTATATATAATGGTTTGAATTAAAGTTTAGAATGCAAAAGTCAAATATCATGGTTTAATTGTGCTCTAAAAACAAATTTTGAATGCGCCCCTGTCATATAAAAGAATCTACAGTTTAAAATGCAAAAGTCAAGTATCACAAAGTTGTATTTAAATAATTGTATAGAATTTTATATATAATGGTTTGAATTAAAGTTTAGAATGCAAAAGTCAAATATCATGGTTTAATTGTGCTCTAAAAACAAATTTTGAATGCGCCCCTGTCATATAAAAGAATCTACAGTTTAAAATGCAAAAGTCAAGTATCACAAAGTTTCATTTAAATAATTGTATAGAATTTTATATATAATGGTTTGAATTAAAGTTTAGAATGCAAAAGTCAAATATCATGGTTTAATTGTGCTCTAAAAACAAATTTTGAATGCGCCCCTGTCATATAAAAGAATCTACAGTTTAAAATGCAAAAGTCAAGTATCACAAAGTTTGATGTAAATAATTGTATAGAATTTTATATATAATGGTTTGAATTAAAGTTTAGAATGCAAAAGTCAAATATCATGGTTTAATTGTGATCTAAAAACAAATTTTGAATGCGCCCCTGTCATATAAAAGAATCTACAGTTTAAAATGCAAAAGTCAAGTATCACAAAGTTGTATTTAAATAATTGTATAGAATTTTATATATAATGGTTTGAATTAAAGTTTAGAATGCAAAAGTCAAATATCATGGTTTAATTGTGCTCTAAAAACAAATTTTGAATGCGCCCCTGTCATATAAAAGAATCTACAGTTTAAAATGAAAAAGTCAAGTATCACAAAGTTGTATTTAAATAATTGTATAGAATTTTATATATAATGGTTTGAATTAAAGTTTAGAATGCAAAAGTCAAATATCATGGTTTAATTGTGCTCTAAAAACAAATTTTGAATGCGCCCCTGTCATATAAAAGAATCTACAGTTTAAAATGCAAAAGTCAAGTATCACAAAGTTGGATTTAAATAATTTTAGTGAATTTTATATATAATGGTTTGAATTAAAGTTTAGAATGAAAAAGTCAAATATCATTGTTTAATTTTTTCTCTAAAAACAAATTTTGAATGTGCCCCTGTCATATAAAAGAATCTACAGTTTAAAATGCAAAAGTCAAGTATCACAATGTTGGATTTAACTCATTTTAGTAAATTTTATATATAATGGTTTGAATTAAAGTTTAGAATGCAAAAAGCAAATATCATGGTTTAATTGTGCTCTAAAAACAAATTTTGAATGCGCCCCTGTCATATAAAGAATCTACAGTTTAAAATGCAAAAGTCAAGTATCACAAAGTTGGATTTAAATAATTGTATAGAATTTTATATATAATGGTTTGAATTAAAATTTAGAATGCAAAAGTCAAATATCATGGTTTAATTGTGATCTAAAAACAAATTTTGAATGCGCCCCTGTCATATAAAAGAATCTACAGTTTAAAATGCAAAAGTCAAGTATCACAAAGTTGTATTTAAATAATTGTATATAATTTTATATATAATGGTTTGAATTAAAGTTTAGAATGCAAAAGTCAAATATCATGATTTAATTGTGCTCTAAAAACAAATTTTGAATGCGCCCCTGTCATATAAAAGAATCTACAGTTTAAAATGCAAAAGTCAAGTATCTTAAAGTTGGATTTAAATAATTCCATAGAATTTTGTATATAATGGTTTGAATTAAAGTTTAGAATGCAAAAAGCAACTATCATGGTTTAATTGTGCTCTAAAAACAAATTTTGAATGCGCCCCTGTCATATAAAAGAATCTACAGTTTAAAATGCAAAAGTCAAGTATCACAAAGTTGTATTAAAATAATTGTATAGAATTTTATATATAATGGTTTGAATAAAAGTTTAGAATGCAAAAGTCAAATATCATGGTTTAATTGTGCTCTCCAACCAAATTTTGAATGTTCCCCTGTCATATAAAAGAATCTACAGTTTAAAATGCAAAAGTCATGTATCACAAAGTTGTATTTAAATAATTATATAGAATTTTATATATAATGGTTTGATTTAAAGTTTAGAATGCAAAAGTCAAATATCATGGTTTAATTGTGCTCTAAAAACAAATTTTGAATGCGCCCCTGTCATATAAAAGAATCTTCAGTTTAAAATGCAACAGTCAAGTATCACAAAGTTGAATTTAAAAAATTGTATAGAATTTTATATATAATGGTTTTAATTAAAGTTTAGAATGCAAAAGTCAAATATCATGGTTTAATTGTGCTCTAAAAAATAATTTTAAATGCGCCCCTGTCATATAAAAGAATCTACAGTTTAAAATGCGAAAGTCAAGTATCACAAAGTTGAATTTAAATAATTGTATAGAATTTTATATATAATGGTTTGAATAAAAGTTTAGAATGCAAAAGTCAAATATCATGGTTTAATTGTGCTCTAAAAACAATTTTGAATGCGCCTCTGTCATATAAAAGAATCTACAGTTTAAAATGCAAAAGTCAAGTATCACAAAGTTTTATTTAAATAATTGTATAGAATTTTATATATAATGGTTTGAATTAAAGTTTAGAATGCAAAAGTCAAATATCATGGTTTAATTGTGCTCTAAAAACAAATTTTGAATGCGCCCCTGTCATATAAAAGATTCTACAGTTTAAAATGCAAAAGTCAAGTATCACAAAGTTTCATTTCAATAATATCATAGAATTTTATATATAATGGTTGGAATTACAGTTTAGAATGCAAAAGTCAAATATCATGGTTTAATTGTGCTCTAAAAACAAATTTTGAATGCGCCCCTATCATATAAAAGAATCTACAGTTTAAATTGCAAAAGTCAAGTATCACAAAGTTGTATTTAAATAATTTTAGTGAATTTTATATATAATGGTTGGAATAAAAGTTTAGAATGCAAAAGTCAAATATCATGGTTTAATTGTGCTCTAAAAACAAATTTTGAATGCGCCCCTATCATATAAAAGAATCTACAGTTTAAATTGCAAAAGTCAAGTATCACAAAGTTGTATTTAAATAATTTTAGTGAATTTTATATATAATGGTTTGAATTAAAGTTTAGAATGCAAAAGTCAAATATCATGGTTTAATTGTGCTCTAAAAACAAATTTTGAATGCGCCCCTGTCATATAAAAGAATCTACAGTTTAAGATGCAAAAGTCAAGTATCACAAAGTTGGATTTAAATAATTTTAGTGAATTTTATATATAATGGTTTGAATTAAAGTTTAGAATGCAAAAGTCAAATATCATGGTTTAATTGTGCTCTAAAAACAAATTTTGAAGGCGCCCCTGTCATATAAAAGAATCTACAGTTTAAAATGCAAAAGTCAAGTATCACAAAGTTAGATGTAAATAATTGTATAGAATTTTATATATAATGGTTTGAATTAAAGTTTAGAATGCAAAAGTCAAATATCATGGTTTAATTGTGCTCTAAAAACAAATTTTGAATGCGCCCCTATCATATAAAAGAATCTACAGTTTAAATTGCAAAAGTCAAGTATCACAAAGTTGTATTTAAATAATTTTAGTGAATTTTATATATAATGGTTTGAATAAAAGTTTAGAATGCAAAAGTCAAATATCATGGTTTAATTGTGCTCTAAAAACAAATTTTGAATGCGCCCCTGTCATATAAAAGAATCTACAGTTTAAAATGCAAAAGTCAAGTATCACAAAGTTGTATTTAAATAATTTTAGTGAATTTTATATATAATGGTTTGAATTAAAGTTTAGAATGCAAAAGTCAAATATCATGGTTTAATTCTGCTCTAAAAACAAATTTTGAATGCGCCCCTGTCATATAAAAGAATCTACAGTTTAAAATGCAAAAGTCAAGTATCACAAAGTTGTATTTAAATAATTGTATAGAATTTTATATATAATGGTTTGAATTAAAGTTTAGAATGCAAAAGTCAAATATCATGGTTTAATTGTGCTCTAAAAACAAATTTTGAATGCGCCCCTATCATATAAAAGAATCTACAGTTTAAATTGCAAAAGTCAAGTATCACAAAGTTGTATTTAAATAATTTTAGTGAATTTTATATATAATGGTTTGAATAAAAGTTTAGAATGCAAAAGTCAAATATCATGGTTTAATTGTGCTCTAAAAACAAATTTTGAATGCGCCCCTGTCATATAAAAGAATCTACAGTTTAAAATGCAAAAGTCAAGTATCACAAAGTTGTATTTAAATAATTTTAGTGAATTTTATATATAATGGTTTGAATTAAAGTTTAGAATGCAAAAGTCAAATATCATGGTTTAATTTTGCTCTAAAAACAAATTTTGAATGCGCCCCTCTCATATAAAAGAATCTACAGTTTAAATGCAAAAGTCAAGTATCAAAAAGTTGTATTTAAATTAATTGTATAGAATTTTATATATAATGGTTTGAATTAAAGTTTAGAATGCAAAAGTCAAATATCATGGTTTAATTGTGCACTAAAAACAAATTTTGAATGCGCCTCTGTCATATAAAAGAATCTACAGTTTAAAATGCAGAAGTCAAGTATCACAAAGTTGTATTTAAATAATTGTATAAAATTTTATATATAATGGTTTGAATTAAAGTTTAGAATGCAAAAGTCAAATATCATGGTTTAATTGTGCTCTAAAAACAAATTTTGAAGGCGCCCCTGTCATATAAAAGAATCTACAGTTTAAAATGCAAAAGTCAAGTATCACAAAGTTAGATGTAAATAATTGTATAGAATTTTATATATAATGGTTTGAATTAAAGTTTAGAATGCAAAAGTCAAATATCATGGTTTAATTGTGCTCTAAAAACAAATTTTGAATGCGCCCCTATCATATAAAAGAATCTACAGTTTAAATTGCAAAAGTCAAGTATCACAAAGTTGTATTTAAATAATTTTATTGAATTTTATATATAATGGTTTGAATAAAAGATTAGAATGCAAAAGTCAAATATCATGGTTTAATTGTGCTCTAAAAACAAATTTTGAATGCGCCCCTGTCATATAAAAGAATCTACAGTTTAAAATGCAAAAGTCAAGTATCACAAAGTTGTATTTAAATAATTGTATAGAATTTTATATATAATGGTTTGAATTAAAGTTTAGAATGCAAAAGTCAAATATCATGGTTTAATTGTGCTCTAAAAACAAATTTTGAATGCGCCCCTCTCATATAAAAGAATCTACAGTTTAAATGCAAAAGTCAAGTATCAAAAAGTTGTATTTAAATAATTGTATAGAATTTTATATATAATCGTTTGAATTAAAGTTTAGAATGCAAAAGTCAAATATCATGGTTTAATTTTGCTCTAAAAACAAATTTTGAATGCGCCCCTCTCATATAAAAGAATCTACAGTTTAAATGCAAAAGTCAAGTATCAAAAAGTTGTATTTAAATTAATTGTATAGAATTTTATATATAATGGTTTGAATTAAAGTTTAGAATGCAAAAGTCAAATATCATGGTTTAATTGTGCACTAAAAACAAATTTTGAATGCGCCTCTGTCATATAAAAGAATCTACAGTTTAAATGCAAAAGTCAAGTATCACAAAGTTGTATTTAAATAATTGTATAAAATTTTATATATAATGGTTTGAATTAAAGTTTAGAATGCAAAAGTCAAATATCATGGTTTAATTGTGCTCTAAAAACAAATTTTGAATGCGCCCCTGTCATATAAAAGAATCAACAGTTTAAAATGCAAAAGTCAAGTATCACAAAGTTGGATTTAAATAATTGTATAGAATTTTATATATAATGGTTTGAATTAAAGTTTAGAATGCAAAAGTCAAATATCATGGTTTAATTGTGCTCTAAAAACAAATTTTGAATGCGCCCCTGTCATATAAAAGAATCTACAGTTTAAAATGCAAAAGTCAAGTATCACAAAGTTGGATTTAAATAATTGTATGGAATTTTATATATAATGGTTTGAATTAAAGATTAGAATGCAAAAGTCAAATATCATGGTTTAATTGTGCTCTAAAAACAAATTTTGACTGCGCCCCTGTCATATACAAGAATCTACAGTTTAAAATGCAAAAGTCCAGTATCACAAAGTTTCATTTAACTAATTATATAGAATTTTATATATAATGGTTTGAATTAAAGTTTAGAATGCAAAAGTCAAATATCATGGTTTAATTGTGCTCTAAAAACAAATTTTGAATGCGCCCCTGTCATATAAAAGAATCTACAGTTTAAAATGCAAAAGTCAAGTATCACAAAGTTTGATGTAAATAATTGTATAGAATTTTATATATAATGGTTTGAATTAAAGTTTAGAATGCAAAAGTCAAATATCATGGTTTAATTGTGCTCTAAAAACAAATTTTGAATGCGCCCCTGTCATATAAAAGAATCTACAGTTTAAAATGCAAAAGTCAAGTATCACAAAGTTGTATTGTAATAACTGTATAGAATTTTATATATATTGGTTTGAATTACAGTTTAGAATGCAAAAGTCACATATCATGGTTTAATTGTGCTCTAAAAACAAATTATGAATGCGCCCCTGTCATATAAAAGAATCTACAGTTTTAAATACAAAAGTCAAGTATCACAAAGTTGTATTTAAATAATTGTATAGAATTTTATATATAATGGTTGGAATTAAAGTTTAGAATGCAAAAGTCAAATATCATGGTTTAATTGTGCTCTAAAAACAAATTTTGTATGCGCCCCTGTCATATAAAAGAATCTACAGTTTAAAATGCAAAAGTCAAGTATCACAAATTTGCATTTACATAATTGTATAGAATTTTATAAATAATGGTTTGAATTAAAGTTTAGAATGCAAAAGTCAAATATCATGGTTTAATTGTGCTCTAAAAACAAATTTTGAATGCGCCCCTGTCATACAAAAGAATCTACAGTTTAAAATGCAAAAGTCAAGTATCACAAAGTTGTATTTAAATAATTGTATAGAATTTTATATATAATGGTTTGAATTAAAGTTTAGAATGCAAAAGTCAAATATCATGGTTTAATTGTGCTCTAAAAACAAATTTTGAATGCGCCCCTGTCATATAAAAGAATCTACAGTTTAAAATGCAAAAGTCAAGTATCACAAAGTTGTATTTGAATAATTTTATAGAATTTTATATATAATGGTTTGAATTAAAGTTTAGAATGCTAAAGTCAAATATCATGGTTTATTTTGCTCTAAAAACAAATTTTGAATCCGCCCCTGTCATATAAAAGAATCTACAGGTTAAAAATGCAAAAGTCAAGTATTACAAAGTTGGATGTAAATTATTGTATAGAATTTTATATATAATGGTTTGAATTAAAGTTTAGAATGCAAAAGTCAAATATCATGGTTTAATTCTGCTCTAAAACAAATTTTGAATGCGCCCCTGTCATATAAAAGAATCTACAGTTGAAAATGCAAAAGTCAAGTATCACAAAGTCGAATTAAAAAAATTGTAGGGAATTTTATATATAATGGTTTTAATTAAAGATTAGAATGCAAAAGTCAAATATCATGGTTTTACTGTGCTCTAAAAACAAATTTTGAATGCGCCCCTGTCATATAAAAGAATCTACAGTTTAAAATGCAAAAGTCAAGTATCACAATGTTTCATTTAAATAATTGTATAGAATTTTATATATAATGGTTTGAATTAAAGTTTAGAATGCAAAAGTCAAATATCATGGTTTAATTGTGCTCTAAAAAAAAATTTTAAATGCCCCCCTGTCATATAAAAGAATCTACAGTTTAAAATGCGAAAGTCAAGTATCACAAAGTTGTATTTAATTAATTGTATAGAATTTTATATATAATGGTTTGAATTAAAGTTTAGAATGCAAAAGTCACATATCATAGTTTAATTGTGCTCTAAAACCAAATTTTGAATGCGCCCCTGTCATATAAAAGAATCTACAGTTTAAAATGCAAAAGTCAAGTATCACAAAGTTTGATGTAAATAATTGTATAGAATTTTATATATAATGGTTTGAATTAAAGTTTAGAATGCTAAAGTCAAATATCATGGTTTATTTTGCTCTAAAAACAAATTTTGAATGCGCCCGTCATATAAAAGAATCTACAGTTTAAAATGCAAAAGTCAAGTATCACAAAGTTGTATTTAAATAATTGTATAGAATTTTATATATAATGGTTTGAATTAAAGTTTAGAATGCTAAAGTCAAATATCATGGTTTATTTTGCTCTAAAAACAAATTTTGAATGCGCCCCTGTCATATAAAAGAATCTACAGTTTAAAATGAAAAAGTCAAGTATTACAAAGTTGTATTTAAATAATTGTATAAAATTTTATATATAATGGTTTGAATTAAAGTTTAGAATGCTAAAGTCAAATATCATGGTTTATTTTGCTCTAAAAACAAATTTTGAATGCGCCCCTGTCATATAAAAGAATCTACAGTTTAAAATGCAAAAGTCAAGTATCACAAAGTTGTATTTAAATAATTGTATAGAATTTTATATATAATGGTTTTAATTAAAGATTAGAATGCAAAAGTCAAATATCATGGTTTAATTGTGCTCTAAAAACAAATGTTGAATGCGCCCCTGTCATATAAAAGAATCTACAGTTTAAAATGCAAAAGTCAAGTATCACAAAGTTGGATTTAAATAATTTTATTGAATTTTATATATAATGGTTTGAATTAAAGTTTAGAATGCAAAAGTCAAATATCATGGTTTAATTGTGCTCTAAAAACAAATTTTGAATGCGCCCCTGTCATATAAAAGAATCAACAGTTTAAAATGCAAAAGTCAAGTATCACAAAGTTGGATTTAAATAATTGTATAGAATTTTATATATAATGGTTTGAATTAAAGTTTAGAATGCAAAAGTCAAATATCATGGTTTAATTGTGCTCTAAAAACAAATTTTGAATGCGCCCCTGTCATATAAAAGAATCTACAGTTTAAAATGCAAAAGTCAAGTATCACAAAGTTGGATTTAAATAATTGTATGGAATTTTATATATAATGGTTTGAATTAAAGATTAGAATGCAAAAGTCAAATATCATGGTTTAATTGTGCTCTAAAAACAAATTTTGACTGCGCCCCTGTCATATACAAGAATCTACAGTTTAAAATGCAAAAGTCCAGTATCACAAAGTTTCATTTAACTAATTATATAGAATTTTATATATAATGGTTTGAATTAAAGTTTAGAATGCAAAAGTCAAATATCATGGTTTAATTGTGCTCTAAAAACAAATTTTGAATGCGCCCCTGTCATATAAAAGAATCTACAGTTTAAAATGCAAAAGTCAAGTATCACAAAGTTTGATGTAAATAATTGTATAGAATTTTATATATAATGGTTTGAATTAAAGTTTAGAATGCAAAAGTCAAATATCATGGTTTAATTGTGCTCTAAAAACAAATTTTGAATGCGCCCCTGTCATATAAAAGAATCTACAGTTTAAAATGCAAAAGTCAAGTATCACAAAGTTGTATTGTAATAACTGTATAGAATTTTATATATATTGGTTTGAATTACAGTTTAGAATGCAAAAGTCACATATCATGGTTTAATTGTGCTCTAAAAACAAATTATGAATGCGCCCCTGTCATATAAAAGAATCTACAGTTTTAAATACAAAAGTCAAGTATCACAAAGTTGTATTTAAATAATTGTATAGAATTTTATATATAATGGTTGGAATTAAAGTTTAGAATGCAAAAGTCAAATATCATGGTTTAATTGTGCTCTAAAAACAAATTTTGTATGCGCCCCTGTCATATAAAAGAATCTACAGTTTAAAATGCAAAAGTCAAGTATCACAAATTTGCATTTACATAATTGTATAGAATTTTATAAATAATGGTTTGAATTAAAGTTTAGAATGCAAAAGTCAAATATCATGGTTTAATTGTGCTCTAAAAACAAATTTTGAATGCGCCCCTGTCATACAAAAGAATCTACAGTTTAAAATGCAAAAGTCAAGTATCACAAAGTTGTATTTAAATAATTGTATAGAATTTTATATATAATGGTTTGAATTAAAGTTTAGAATGCAAAAGTCAAATATCATGGTTTAATTGTGCTCTAAAAACAAATTTTGAATGCGCCCCTGTCATATAAAAGAATCTACAGTTTAAAATGCAAAAGTCAAGTATCACAAAGTTGTATTTGAATAATTTTATAGAATTTTATATATAATGGTTTGAATTAAAGTTTAGAATGCTAAAGTCAAATATCATGGTTTATTTTGCTCTAAAAACAAATTTTGAATCCGCCCCTGTCATATAAAAGAATCTACAGGTTAAAAATGCAAAAGTCAAGTATTACAAAGTTGGATGTAAATTATTGTATAGAATTTTATATATAATGGTTTGAATTAAAGTTTAGAATGCAAAAGTCAAATATCATGGTTTAATTCTGCTCTAAAACAAATTTTGAATGCGCCCCTGTCATATAAAAGAATCTACAGTTGAAAATGCAAAAGTCAAGTATCACAAAGTCGAATTAAAAAAATTGTAGGGAATTTTATATATAATGGTTTTAATTAAAGATTAGAATGCAAAAGTCAAATATCATGGTTTTACTGTGCTCTAAAAACAAATTTTGAATGCGCCCCTGTCATATAAAAGAATCTACAGTTTAAAATGCAAAAGTCAAGTATCACAATGTTTCATTTAAATAATTGTATAGAATTTTATATATAATGGTTTGAATTAAAGTTTAGAATGCAAAAGTCAAATATCATGGTTTAATTGTGCTCTAAAAAAAAATTTTAAATGCCCCCCTGTCATATAAAAGAATCTACAGTTTAAAATGCGAAAGTCAAGTATCACAAAGTTGTATTTAATTAATTGTATAGAATTTTATATATAATGGTTTGAATTAAAGTTTAGAATGCAAAAGTCACATATCATAGTTTAATTGTGCTCTAAAACCAAATTTTGAATGCGCCCCTGTCATATAAAAGAATCTACAGTTTAAAATGCAAAAGTCAAGTATCACAAAGTTTGATGTAAATAATTGTATAGAATTTTATATATAATGGTTTGAATTAAAGTTTAGAATGCTAAAGTCAAATATCATGGTTTATTTTGCTCTAAAAACAAATTTTGAATGCGCCCGTCATATAAAAGAATCTACAGTTTAAAATGCAAAAGTCAAGTATCACAAAGTTGTATTTAAATAATTGTATAGAATTTTATATATAATGGTTTGAATTAAAGTTTAGAATGCTAAAGTCAAATATCATGGTTTATTTTGCTCTAAAAACAAATTTTGAATGCGCCCCTGTCATATAAAAGAATCTACAGTTTAAAATGAAAAAGTCAAGTATTACAAAGTTGTATTTAAATAATTGTATAAAATTTTATATATAATGGTTTGAATTAAAGTTTAGAATGCTAAAGTCAAATATCATGGTTTATTTTGCTCTAAAAACAAATTTTGAATGCGCCCCTGTCATATAAAAGAATCTACAGTTTAAAATGCAAAAGTCAAGTATCACAAAGTTGTATTTAAATAATTGTATAGAATTTTATATATAATGGTTTTAATTAAAGATTAGAATGCAAAAGTCAAATATCATGGTTTAATTGTGCTCTAAAAACAAATGTTGAATGCGCCCCTGTCATATAAAAGAATCTACAGTTTAAAATGCAAAAGTCAAGTATCACAAAGTTGGATTTAAATAATTTTATTGAATTTTATATATAATGGTTTGAATTAAAGTTTAGAATGCAAAAGTCAAATATCATGGTTTAATTGTGCTCTAAAAACAAATTTTGAATGCGCCCCTGTCATATAAAAGAATCAACAGTTTAAAATGCAAAAGTCAAGTATCACAAAGTTGGATTTAAATAATTGTATAGAATTTTATATATAATGGTTTGAATTAAAGTTTAGAATGCAAAAGTCAAATATCATGGTTTAATTGTGCTCTAAAAACAAATTTTGAATGCGCCCCTGTCATATAAAAGAATCTACAGTTTAAAATGCAAAAGTCAAGTATCACAAAGTTGGATTTAAATAATTGTATGGAATTTTATATATAATGGTTTGAATTAAAGATTAGAATGCAAAAGTCAAATATCATGGTTTAATTGTGCTCTAAAAACAAATTTTGACTGCGCCCCTGTCATATACAAGAATCTACAGTTTAAAATGCAAAAGTCCAGTATCACAAAGTTTCATTTAACTAATTATATAGAATTTTATATATAATGGTTTGAATTAAAGTTTAGAATGCAAAAGTCAAATATCATGGTTTAATTGTGCTCTAAAAACAAATTTTGAATGCGCCCCTGTCATATAAAAGAATCTACAGTTTAAAATGCAAAAGTCAAGTATCACAAAGTTTGATGTAAATAATTGTATAGAATTTTATATATAATGGTTTGAATTAAAGTTTAGAATGCAAAAGTCAAATATCATGGTTTAATTGTGCTCTAAAAACAAATTTTGAATGCGCCCCTGTCATATAAAAGAATCTACAGTTTAAAATGCAAAAGTCAAGTATCACAAAGTTGTATTGTAATAACTGTATAGAATTTTATATATATTGGTTTGAATTACAGTTTAGAATGCAAAAGTCACATATCATGGTTTAATTGTGCTCTAAAAACAAATTATGAATGCGCCCCTGTCATATAAAAGAATCTACAGTTTTAAATACAAAAGTCAAGTATCACAAAGTTGTATTTAAATAATTGTATAGAATTTTATATATAATGGTTGGAATTAAAGTTTAGAATGCAAAAGTCAAATATCATGGTTTAATTGTGCTCTAAAAACAAATTTTGTATGCGCCCCTGTCATATAAAAGAATCTACAGTTTAAAATGCAAAAGTCAAGTATCACAAATTTGCATTTACATAATTGTATAGAATTTTATAAATAATGGTTTGAATTAAAGTTTAGAATGCAAAAGTCAAATATCATGGTTTAATTGTGCTCTAAAAACAAATTTTGAATGCGCCCCTGTCATACAAAAGAATCTACAGTTTAAAATGCAAAAGTCAAGTATCACAAAGTTGTATTTAAATAATTGTATAGAATTTTATATATAATGGTTTGAATTAAAGTTTAGAATGCAAAAGTCAAATATCATGGTTTAATTGTGCTCTAAAAACAAATTTTGAATGCGCCCCTGTCATATAAAAGAATCTACAGTTTAAAATGCAAAAGTCAAGTATCACAAAGTTGTATTTGAATAATTTTATAGAATTTTATATATAATGGTTTGAATTAAAGTTTAGAATGCTAAAGTCAAATATCATGGTTTATTTTGCTCTAAAAACAAATTTTGAATCCGCCCCTGTCATATAAAAGAATCTACAGGTTAAAAATGCAAAAGTCAAGTATTACAAAGTTGGATGTAAATTATTGTATAGAATTTTATATATAATGGTTTGAATTAAAGTTTAGAATGCAAAAGTCAAATATCATGGTTTAATTGTGCTCTAAAAACAAATTTTGAATGCGCCCCTGTCATATAAAAGAATCTACAGTTTAAAATGCAAAAGTCAAGTATCACAAAGTTGTATTGTAATAACTGTATAGAATTTTATATATATTGGTTTGAATTACAGTTTAGAATGCAAAAGTCACATATCATGGTTTAATTGTGCTCTAAAAACAAATTATGAATGCGCCCCTGTCATATAAAAGAATCTACAGTTTTAAATACAAAAGTCAAGTATCACAAAGTTGTATTTAAATAATTGTATAGAATTTTATATATAATGGTTGGAATTAAAGTTTAGAATGCAAAAGTCAAATATCATGGTTTAATTGTGCTCTAAAAACAAATTTTGTATGCGCCCCTGTCATATAAAAGAATCTACAGTTTAAAATGCAAAAGTCAAGTATCACAAATTTGCATTTACATAATTGTATAGAATTTTATAAATAATGGTTTGAATTAAAGTTTAGAATGCAAAAGTCAAATATCATGGTTTAATTGTGCTCTAAAAACAAATTTTGAATGCGCCCCTGTCATACAAAAGAATCTACAGTTTAAAATGCAAAAGTCAAGTATCACAAAGTTGTATTTAAATAATTGTATAGAATTTTATATATAATGGTTTGAATTAAAGTTTAGAATGCAAAAGTCAAATATCATGGTTTAATTGTGCTCTAAAAACAAATTTTGAATGCGCCCCTGTCATATAAAAGAATCTACAGTTTAAAATGCAAAAGTCAAGTATCACAAAGTTGTATTTGAATAATTTTATAGAATTTTATATATAATGGTTTGAATTAAAGTTTAGAATGCTAAAGTCAAATATCATGGTTTATTTTGCTCTAAAAACAAATTTTGAATCCGCCCCTGTCATATAAAAGAATCTACAGGTTAAAAATGCAAAAGTCAAGTATTACAAAGTTGGATGTAAATTATTGTATAGAATTTTATATATAATGGTTTGAATTAAAGTTTAGAATGCAAAAGTCAAATATCATGGTTTTACTGTGCTCTAAAAACAAATTTTGAATGCGCCCCTGTCATATAAAAGAATCTACAGTTTAAAATGCAAAAGTCAAGTATCACAATGTTTCATTTAAATAATTGTATAGAATTTTATATATAATGGTTTGAATTAAAGTTTAGAATGCAAAAGTCAAATATCATGGTTTAATTGTGCTCTAAAAAAAAATTTTAAATGCCCCCCTGTCATATAAAAGAATCTACAGTTTAAAATGCGAAAGTCAAGTATCACAAAGTTGTATTTAATTAATTGTATAGAATTTTATATATAATGGTTTGAATTAAAGTTTAGAATGCAAAAGTCACATATCATAGTTTAATTGTGCTCTAAAACCAAATTTTGAATGCGCCCCTGTCATATAAAAGAATCTACAGTTTAAAATGCAAAAGTCAAGTATCACAAAGTTTGATGTAAATAATTGTATAGAATTTTATATATAATGGTTTGAATTAAAGTTTAGAATGCTAAAGTCAAATATCATGGTTTATTTTGCTCTAAAAACAAATTTTGAATGCGCCCGTCATATAAAAGAATCTACAGTTTAAAATGCAAAAGTCAAGTATCACAAAGTTGTATTTAAATAATTGTATAGAATTTTATATATAATGGTTTGAATTAAAGTTTAGAATGCTAAAGTCAAATATCATGGTTTATTTTGCTCTAAAAACAAATTTTGAATGCGCCCCTGTCATATAAAAGAATCTACAGTTTAAAATGAAAAAGTCAAGTATTACAAAGTTGTATTTAAATAATTGTATAAAATTTTATATATAATGGTTTGAATTAAAGTTTAGAATGCTAAAGTCAAATATCATGGTTTATTTTGCTCTAAAAACAAATTTTGAATGCGCCCCTGTCATATAAAAGAATCTACAGTTTAAAATGCAAAAGTCAAGTATCACAAAGTTGTATTTAAATAATTATATAGAATTTTATATATAATGGTTTGAATTAAAGTTTAGAATGCAAAAGTCAAATATCATGGTTTAATTGTGCTCTAAAAACAAATTTTGAATGCGCCCCTGTCATATAAAAGAATCTACAGTTTAAAATGCAAAAGTCAAGTATCACAAAGTTTCATTTAAATAATTGTATAGAATTTTATATATAATGGTTTGAATTAAAGTTTAGAATGCAAAAGTCAAATATCATGGTTTAATCGTGCTCTAAAAACAAATTTTGAATGCACCCCTGTCATATAAAAGAATCTACAGTTTAAAATACAAAAGTCAAGTATCACAAAGTTGTATTTAAATAATTGTATAGAATTTTATATATAATGGTTTGAATTAAAGTTTAGAATGCAAAAGTCAAATATCATGGTTTAATTGTGCTCTAAAAACAAATTTTGAATGCGCCCCTGTCATATAAAAGAATCTGCAGTTTAAATGCAAAAGTCAAGTATCACAAAGTTGTATTTAAATAATTGTATAGAATTTTATATATAATGGTTTGAATTACAGTTTAGAATGCAAAAGTCAAATATCATGGTTTAATTGTGCTCTAAAAACAAATTTTGAATGCGCCCCTGTCATATAAAAGAATCTACAGTTTAAAATGCAAAAGTCAAGTATCACAAAGTTGTATTTAAATAATTCAAGAGAATTTTATATATAATGGTTTGAATTAAAGTTTAGAATGCAAAAGTCAAATATCATGGTTTAATTGTGCTCTAATAAAAATTTTGAATGCGCCCCTGTCATATAAAAGAATCTACAGTTTAAAATGCAAAAGTCAAGTATCACAAAGTTAGATTTAAATAATTGTATAGACTTTTATATATAATGGTTTGAATTAAAGTTTAGAATGCAAAAGTCAAATATCATGGTGTAATTGTGCTCTTAAAAAAAATTTTGAATGCGCCCCTGTCATATAAAAGAATCTACAGTTTAAAATGCAAAAGTCAAGTATCAAAAAGTTGTATTTAAATAATTGTATAGAATTTTATATATAATGGTTGGAATTAAAGTTTAGAATGCAAAAGTCAAATATCATGGTTTAATTGTGCTCTAAAAACAAATTTTAAATGCGCCGCTGTCATATAAAAGAATCTACAGTTTAAAATGCAAAAGTCAAGTATCACAAAGTTGTATTTAAATAATTGTATAGAATTTTATATATAATGGTTTTAATTAAAGATTAGAATGCAAAAGTCAAATATCATGGTTTAATTGTGCTCTAAAAACAAATGTTGAATGCGCCCCTGTCATATAAAAGAATCTACAGTTTAAAATGCAAAAGTCAAGTATCACAAAGTTGGATTTAAATAATTTTATTGAATTTTATATATAATGGTTTGAATTAAAGTTTAGAATGCAAAAGTCAAATATCATGGTTTAATTGTGCTCTAAAAACAAATTTTGAATGCGCCCCTGTCATATAAAAGAATCTACAGTTTTAAATGCAAAAGTCAAGTATCACAAAGTTGGATTTAAATAATTGTATAGAATTTTATATATAATGGTTGGCATTAAAGTTTAGAATGCAAAAGTCAAATATCATGGTTTAATTGTGATCTAAAAACAAATTTTGAATGCGCCCCTGTCATATAAAAGAATCTACAGTTTAAAATGCAAAAGTCAAGTATCACAAAGTTGGATTTAAATAATTGTATAGAATTTTATATATAATGGTTTGAATTAAAGTTTAGAATGCAAAAGTCAAATATCATGGTTTAATTGTGCCCTAAAAACAAATTTTGAATGCGCCCCTGTCATATAAAAGAATCTACAGTTTAAAATACAAAAGTCAAGTATCACAAAGTTGGATTTAAATAATTGTATAGAATTTTATATATAATTGTTTGAATTAAAGTTTAGAATGCAAAAGTCAAATATCATGGTTTAATTGTGCTCTAAAAACAAATTTTGAATGCGCCCCTGTCATATAAAAGAATCTACAGTTTAAAATGCAAAAGTCAAGTATCACAAAGTTGTATTTAAATAATTGTATAGAATTTTATATATAATTGTTTGAATTAAAGTTTAGAATGCAAAAGTCAAATATCATGGTTTAATTGTGCTCTAAAAACAAATTTTGAATGTGCCCCTGTCATATAAAAGAATCTACAGTTTAAAATGCAAAAGTCAAGTATCACAAAGTTGTATTTAAATAATTGTATAAAATTTTATATATAATGGTTTGAATTAAAGTTTAGAATTCAAAAGTCAAATATCATGGTTTAATTGTGCTCTAAAAACAAATTTTGAATGCGCCCCTGTCATATAAAAGAATCTACAGTTTAAAATGCAAAAGTCAAGTATCACAAAGTTGTATTTAAATAATTGTATAGAATTTTATATATAATGGTTTCAATCAAAGTTTAGAATGCAAAAGTCAAATATCATGGTTTAATTGTGCTCTAAAAACAAATTTTGAATGACCCCTGTCATATAAAAGAATCTACAGTTTAAAATGCAAAAGTCAAGTATCACAAAGTTGTATTTCAATAATTGTATAAAACTTTATATATAATCGTTTGAATTAAAGTTTAGAATGCAAAAGTCAAATATCATGGTTTAATTGTGCTCTAAAAACAAATTTTGAATGCGCCCCTGTCATATAAAAGAATCTACAGTTTAAAATGCAAAAGTCAAGTATCACAAAGTTGTATTTAAATTATTTTAGTGAATTTTATATATAATGGTTTGAATTAAAGTTTAGAATGCAAAAGTCAAATATCATGGTTTAATTGTGCTCTAAAAACAAATTTTGAATGCGCCCCTGTCATATAAAAGAATCTACAGTTTAAAATGCAAAAGTCAAGTATCACAAAGTTGTATTTAAATAATTTTAGTGAATTTTTATATATAATGGTTTGAATAAAATTTAGAATGCAAAAGTCAAATATCATGGTTTAATTGTGCTCTAAAAACAAATTTTGAATGCGCCCCTGTCATATAAAAGAATCTACAGTTTAAAATGCAAAAGTCAAGTATCACAAAGTTGTATTTAAATAATTGTATAAAATTTTATATATAATGGTTTCAATCAAAGTTTAGAATGCAAAAGTCAAATATCATGGTTTAATTGTGATCTAAAAACAAATTTTGAATGCGCCCCTGTCATATAAAAGAATCTACAGTTTAAAATGCAAAAGTCAAGTATCACAAAGTTGTATTTAAATAATTGTATAAAATTTTATATATAATCGTTTGAATTAAAGTTTAGAATGCAAAAGTCAAATATCATGGTTTAATTGTGCTCTAAAAACAAATTTTGAATGCGCCCCTGTCATATAAAAGAATCTACAGTTTAAAATGCAAAAGTCAAGTATCACAAAGTTGTATTTAAATAATTGTATAAAATTTTATATATAATCGTTTGAATTAAAGTTTAGAATGCAAAAGTCAAATATCATGGTTTAATTGTGCTCTAAAAACAAATTTTGAATGCGCCCCTGTCATATAAAAGAATCTACAGTTTAAAATGCAAAAGTCAAGTATCACAAAGTTGTATTTAAATAATTGTATAGAATTTTATATATAATGGTTTGAATTAAAGTTTAGAATGCAAAAGTCAAATATCATGGTTTAATTGTGATCTAAAAACAAATTTTGAATGCGCCCCTGTCATATAAAAGAATCTACAGTTTTAAATGCAAAAGTCAAGTATCACAAAGTTGTATTTAAATAATTGTATAGAATTTTATATATAATGGTTTGAATTAAAGTTTAGAATGCAAAAGTCAAATATCATGGTTTAATTGTGCTCTAAAACAAATTCTGAATGCGCCCCTGTCATATAAAAGAATCTACAGTTTAAAATGCAAAAGTCAAGTATCACAAAGTTGTATTTAAATAATTTTAGTGAATTTTATATATAATGGTTTGAATTAAAGTTTAGAATGCAAAAGTCAAATATCATGGTTTAATTGTGCTCTAAAAACAAATTTTGAATGCGCCCCTGTCATATAAAAGAATCTACAGTTTAAAATGCAAAAGTCAAGTATCACAAAGTTGGATTTAAATAATTGTATAGAATTTTATATATAATGGTTTGAATTACAGTTTAGACTGCAAAAGTCATATATCATGGTTTATTGTGCTCTAAAAACAAATTTTGAATGCGCCCCTGTCATATAAAAGAATCTAACGTTTGAAAATGCAAAAGTCAAGTATCACAAAGTTGTATTTAAATAATTGTATAGAATTTTATATATAATGGTTTGAATTACAGTTTAGAATGCAAAAGTCAAATATCATGGTTTAATTGTGCTCTAAAAACAAATTTTGAATGCGCCCCTGTCATATAAAAGAATCTACAGTTTAAAATGCAAATGTCAAGTATCACAAAGTTGTATTTAAATAATTGTATAGAATTTTATATATAATGGTATGAATTAAAGTTTAGAATGCAAAAGTCAAATATCATGGTTTAATTGTGCTCTAAAAACAAATTTTGAATGCGTCCCTGTCATAAAAAAGAATCTACAGTTTAAAATGCAAAAGTCAAGTATCACAAAGTTGGATTTAAATAATTGTATAGAATTTTATATATAATGGTATGAATTAAAGTTTAGAATGCAAAAGTCAAATATCATGGTGTAATTGTGCTCTAAAAACAAATTTTGAATGCGTCCCTGTCATATAAAAGAATCTACAGTTTAAAATGCAAAAGTCAAGTATCACAAAGTTGTATTTAAATAATTGTATAGAATTTTATATATAATGGTTTGAATTACAGTTTAGAATGCAAAAGTCAAATATCATGGTTTAATTGTGCTCTAAAAACAAATTTTGAATGCGCCCCTGTCATATAAAAGAATCTACAGTTTAAAATGCAAAAGTCAAGTATCACAAAGTTGTATTTAAATAATTGTATAGAATTTTATATATAATGGTTTGAATTAAAGTTTAGAATGCAAAAGTCAAATATCATGGTTTAATTGTGCTCTAAAAACAAATTCTGAATGCGCCCCTGTCATATAAAAGAATCTACAGTTTAAAATGAAAAAGTCAAGTATCACAAAGTTGTATTTAAATAATTTTAGTGAATTTTATATATAATGGTTTGAATTAAAGTTTAGAATGCAAAAGTCAAATATCATGGTTTAATTGTGCTCTAAAAACAAATTTTGAATGCGCCCCTGTCATATAAAAGAATCTACAGTTTAAAATGCAAAAGTCAAGTATCACAAAGTGGGATTTAAATAATTGTATAAAATTTTATATATAATAGTTTGAATTAAAGTTTAGAATGCAAAAGTCAAATATCATGGTTTAATTATGCTCTAAAAACAAATTTTGAATGCGCCCCTGTCATATAAAAGAATCTACAGTTTAAAATACAAAAGTCAAGTAACACAAAGTTGTATTAAAATAATTGTATAGAATTTTATATATAATGGTTGGAATTACAGTTTAGAATGCAAAAGTCAAATATCATGGTTTAATTGTGCTCTAAAAACAAATTTTGAATGCGCCCCTGTCATATAAAAGAATCTACAGTTTAAAATGCAAAAGTCAAGTATCACACAGTTGTATTTAATTAATTGTATAGAATTTTATATATAATGGTTTGAATTAAAGTTCAGAATGCAAAAGTCAAATATCATGGTTTAATTGTGCTCTAAAAACAAATTTTGAATGCGCCCCTGTCATATAAAAGAATCTACAGTTTAAAATGCAAAAGTCAAGTATCACAAAGTTGTATTTAATTAATTGTATAGAATTTTATATATAATGGTTTGAATTAAAGTTTAGAATGCAAAAGTCAAATATCATGGTTTAATTGTGCTCTAAAAACAAATTTTGAATGCGCCCCTGTCATATAAAAGAATCTACAGTTTAAAATGCAAAAGTCAAGTATCACAAAGTTGTATTTAATTAATTGTATAGAATTTTATATATAATGGTTTGAATTAAAGTTTAGAATGCAAAAGTCAAATATCATGGTTTAATTATGCTCTAAAAACAAATTTTGAATGCGCCCCTGTCATATAAAAGAATCTACAGTTTAAAATGCAAAAGTCAAGTAACACAAAGTTGTATTTAATTAATTGTATAGAATTTTATATATAATGGTTTTAATTAAAGTTTAGAATGCAAAAGTCAAATATCATGGTTTAATCGTGCTTTAAAAACAAATTTTGAATGCGCCCCTGTCATATAAAAGAATCTACAGTTTAAAATGCAAAAGTCAAGTAACACAAAGTTGTATTAAAATAATTGTATAGAATTTTATATATAATGGTTTGAATTACAGTTTAGAATGCAAAAGTCAAATATCATGGTTTAATTGTGCTCTAAAAACAAATTTTGAATGCGCCCCTGTCATATAAAAGAATCTACAGTTTAAAATGCAAAAGTCAAGTATCACAAAGTTGTATTTAATTAATTGTATAGACTTTTATATATAATGGTTTGAATTAAAGTTTAGAATGCAAAAGTCAAATATCATGGTTTAATTATGCTCTAAAAACAAATTTTGAATGCGCCCCTGTCATATAAAAGAATCTACAGTTTAAAATGCAAAAGTCAAGTAACACAAAGTTGTATTTAATTAATTGTATAGAATTTTATATATAATGGTTTGAATTAAAGTTTAGAATGCAAAAGTCAAATATCATGGTTTAATTGTGCTCTAAAAACAAATTTTGAATGCGCCCCTGTCATATAAAAGAATCTACAGTTTAAAATGCAAAAGTCAAGTATCACAAAGTTGTATTTAATTAATTGTATAGAATTTTATATATAATGGTTTGAATTAAAGTTTAGAATGCAAAAGTCAAATATCATGGTTTAATTGTGCTCTAAAAACAAATTTTGAATGCGCCCCTGTCATATAAAAGAATCTACAGTTTAAAATGCAAAAGTCAAGTATCACAAAGTTGTATTTAATTAATTGTATAGAATTTTATATATAATGGTTTGAATTACAGTTTAGAATGCAAAAGTCAAATATCATGGTTTAATTGTGCTCTAAAAAAAAATTTTGAATGCGCCCCTGTCATATAAAAGAATCTACAGTTTAAAATGCAAAAGTCAAGTATCACAAAGTTGTATTTAATTAATTGTATAGAATTTTATATATAATGGTTTGAATTAAAGTTTAGAATGCAAAAGTCAAATATCATGGTTTAATTATGCTCTAAAAACAAATTTTGAATGCGCCCCTGTCATATAAAAGAATCTACAGTTTAAAATGCAAAAGTCAAGTATCACAAAGTTGTATTTAATTAATTGTATAGAATTTTATATATAATGGTTTGAATTAAAGTTTAGAATGCAAAAGTCAAATATCATGGTTTAATTGTGCTCTAAAAACAAATTTTGAATGCGCCCCTGTCATATAAAAGAATCTACAGTTTAAAATGCAAAAGTCAAGTATCACAAAGTTGTATTTAATTAATTGTATAGAATTTTATATATAATGGTTTGAATTAATGTTTAGAATGCAAAAGTCAAATATCATGGTTTAATTATGCTCTAAAAACAAATTTTGAATGCGCCCCTGTCATATAAAAGAATCTACAGTTTAAAATGCAAAAGTCAAGTAACACAAAGTTGTATTAAAATAATTGTATAGAATTTTATATATAATGGTTTGAATTACAGTTTAGAATGCAAAAGTCAAATATCATGGTTTAATTGTGCTCTAAAAACAAATTTTGAATGCGCCCCTGTCATATAAAAGAATCTACAGTTTAAAATGCAAAAGTCAAGTATCACAAAGTTGTATTTAATTAATTGTATAGAATTTTATATATAATGGTTTGAATTAAAGTTTAGAATGCAAAAGTCAAATATCATGGTTTAATTATGCTCTAAAAACAAATTTTGAATGCGCCCCTGTCATATAAAAGAATCTACAGTTTAAAATGCAAAAGTCAAGTAACACAAAGTTGTATTAAAATAATTGTATAGAATTTTATATATAATGGTTTGAATTACAGTTTAGAATGCAAAAGTCAAATATCATGTTTTAATTGTGCTCTAAAAACAAATTTTGAATGCGCCCCTGTCATATAAAAGAATCTACAGTTTAAAATGCAAAAGTCAAGTATCACAAAGTTGTATTTAAATAATTGTATAGAATTTTATATATAATGGTTTGAATTAAAGTTTAGAATGCAAAAGTCAAATATCATGGTTTAATTGTGCTCTAAAAACAAATTTTGAATGCGCCCCTGTCATATAAAAGAATCTACAGTTTAAAATGCAAAAGTCAAGTATCACAAAGTTGTATTTAAATAATTGTATAAAATTGTATATATAATCGTTTGAATTAAAGTTTAGAATGCAAAAGTCAAATATCATGGTATAATTGTGTTCTAAAAACAAATTTTGCATGCACCCCTGTCATATAAAAGAATCTACAGTTTAAAATGCAAAAGTCAAGTATCACAAAGTTGGATTTAAATAATTGTATAGAATTTTATATATAATGGTTTGAATTAAAGTTTAGAATGCAAAAGTCAAATATCATGGTTTAATTGTGCTCTAAAAACAAATTTTGAATGCACCCCTGTCATATAAAAGAATCTACAGTTTAAAATGCAAAAGTCAAGTATCACAAAGTTGTATTTAAATAATTGTATAGAATTTTATATATAATGGTTTCAATCAAAGTTTAGAATGCAACAGTCAAGTATCATGGTTTAATTGTGCTCTAAAAACAAATTTTGAATGCGCCCCTGTCATATAAAAGAATCTACAGTTTAAAAATTCAAATGTCAAGTATCACACAGTTGGATTTAAATAATTGTATAGAATTTTATATATAATGGTTTGAATTAAAGTTTAGAATGCAAAAGTCAAATATCATGGTTTAATTGTGCTCTAAAAACAAATTTTGAATGCGCCCCTGTCATATAAAAGAATCTACAGTTTAAAAATTCAAATGTCAAGTATCACAAAGTTGGATTTAAATAATTGTATAGAATTGTATATTTAATTGTTTGAATTAAAGTTTAGAATGCAAAAGTCAAATATCATGGTTTAATTGTGCTCTAAAAACAAATTTTTAATGCGCCCCTGTCATATAAAAAAATCTACAGTTTAAAATGCAAAAGTCAAGTATCACAAAGTTGTATTTAAATAATTGTATAGAATTTTATATATAATGGTTTCAATCAAAGTTTAGAATGCAAAAGTCAAATATCATGGTTTAATTGTGCTCTAAAAACAAATTTTGAATGCGCCCCTGTCATATACAAGAATCTACAGTTTAAAATGCAAAAGTCAAGTATCACAAAGTTGTATTTAAATAATTGTATAGACTTTTATATATAATGGTTTCAATCAAAGTTTAGAATGCAAAAGTCAAATATCATGGTTTAATTGTGCTCTAAAAACAAATTTTGAATGCGCCCCTGTCATATAAAAGAATCTACAGTTTAAAATGCACAAATCAAGTATCACAAAGTTTCATTTAAATAATTGTATAGACTTTTATATATAATGGTTTGAATTAAAGTTTAGAATGCAAAAGTCAAATATCATGGTTTAATTGTGCTCTAAAAACAAATTTTGAATGCGCCCCTGTCATATAAAAGAATCTACAGTTTAAAATGCACAAATCAAGTATCACAAAGTTTCATTTAAATAATTGTATAGACTTTTATATATAATGGTTTGAATTAAAGTTTAAAATGCAAAAGTCAAATATCATGTTTTAATTGTGCTCTAAAAAAAAATTTTGAATGCGCCCCTGTCATATAAAAGAATCTACAGTTTAAAATGCAAAAGTCAAGTATCACAAAGTTGTATTTAAATAATTGTATAGAATTTTATATATAATGGTTTCAATCAAAGTTTAGAATGCAAAAGTCAAATATCATGGTTTAATTGTGCTCTAAAAACAAATTTTGCATGCACCCCTGTCATATAAAAGAATCTACAGTTTAAAATGCAAAAGTCAAGTATCACAAAGTTGGATTTAAATAATTGTATAGAATTTTATATATAATGGTTTGAATTAAAGTTTAGAATGCAAAAGTCAAATATCATGGTTTAATTGTGCTCTAAAAACAAATTTTGAATGCACCCCTGTCATATAAAAGAATCTACAGTTTAAAATGCAAAAGTCAAGTATCACAAAGTTGTATTTAAATAATTGTATAAAATTGTATATATAATGGTTTGAATTAAAGTTTAGAATGCAAAAGTCAAATATCATTGTTTAATTTTGCTCTAAAAACAAATTTTGAATGCGCCCCTGTCATATAAAAGAATCTACAGTTTAAAATGCAAAAGTCAAGTATCACAAAGTTGTATTTAAATAATTGTATAAAATTGTATATATAATCGTTTGAATTAAAGTTTAGAATGCAAAAGTCAAATATCATGGTTTAATTGTGCTCTAAAAACAAATTTTGAATGCACCCCTGTCATATAAAAGAATCTACAGTTTAAAATGCGAAAGTCAAGTATCACAAAGTTGTATTAAAATAATTGTATAGAATTTTATATATAATGGTTTGAATTAAAGTTTAGAATGCAAAAGTCAAATATCATTGTTTAATTTTGCTCTAAAAACCAATTTTGAATGCGCCCCTGTCATATAAAAGAATCTACAGTTTAAAATGCAAAAGTCAAGTATCACAAAGTGGGATTTAAATAATTGTATAGAATTTTATATATAATGGTTTGAATTAAAGTTTAGAATGCAAAAGTCAAATATCATGGTTTAATTGTGCTCTAAAAACAAATTTTGAATGCGCCCCTGTCATATAAAAGAATCTACAGTTTAAAATGCAAAAGTCAAGTATCACAAAGTTGTATTTAAATAATTGTATAGAATTTTATATATAATGGTTTGAATTAAAGTTTAGAATGCAAAAGTCAAATATCATGGTGTAATTGTGCTCTAAAAACAAATTTTGAATGCGCCCCTGTCATATAAAAGAATCTACAGTTTAAAATGCAAAAGTCAAGTATCACAAAGTTGTATTTAAATAATTGTATAGAATTTTATATATAATGGTTTGAATTAAAGTTTAGAATGCAAAAGTCAAATATCATGGTTTAATTGTGCTCTAAAAACAAATTTTTGAATGCGCCCCTGTCATATAAAAGAATCTACAGTTTAAAATGCAAAAGTCAAGTATCACAAAGTTGTATTGAAACAATTTTAGTGAATTTTGTATATAATGGTTTGAATTAAAGTTTAGAATGCAAAAGTCAAATATCATGGTTTAATTGTGCTCTAAAAACAAATTTTGAATGCGCCCCTGTCATATAAAAGAATCTAGAGTTTTAAAGGCAAAAGTCAAGTATCACAAAGTTGTATTTAAATAATTGTATAGAATTTTATATATAATTGTTTGAATTAAAGTTTAGAATGCAAAAGTCAAATATCATGGTTTAATTGTGCTCTAAAAACAAATTTTAAATGCGCCCCTGTCATATAAAAGAATCTACAGTTTAAAATGCAAAAGTCAAGTATCACAAAGTTGGATTTAAATAATTGTATAGAATTTTATATATAATTGTTTGAATTAAAGTTTAAAATGCAAAAGTCAAATATCATGGTTTAATTGTGCTCTAAAAACAAATTTTAAATGCGCCCCTGTCATATAAAAGAATCTACAGTTTAAAATGCAAAAGTCAATTATCACAAAGTTTACTTTTACTAATTGTATAGAATTTTATATATAATGGTTTGAATTAAAGTTTAGAATGCAAAAGTCAAATATCATGTTTTAATTGTGCTCTAAAAACAAATTTTGAATGCGCCCCTGTCATATAAAAGAATCTACAGTTTAAAATGCGAAAGTCAAGTATCACAAAGTTGTATTTAAATAATTGTATAGAATTTTATATATAATGGTTTGAATTAAAGTTTAGAATGCAAAAGTCAAATATTATGGTTTAATTGTGCTCTAAAAACAAATTTTGAATGCGCCCCTGTCATATAAAAGAATCTACAGTTTAAAAACAAAAGTCAAGTATCACAAAGTTGCATTTAAATAATTTTAGTGAATTTTATATATAATTGTTGGAATTAAAGTTTAGAATGCAACAGTCAAATATTTCATTTTTCAAGTGTAAATAGTTTATCAAGTATCATGGTTTAATTGTGCTTTAAATAGAAACTTTGGACGAGTTCCCGTCATTTATAAAAGAATGTACCGTTGATTCTATATGCATTGCCTTTCTGCTTGTGCTAGTTATTGTATAGAGCTTACCTGGAATGTCAGACCAAAGTCGTCTTGTACATTTCCTTCATATTCCAAGAGTTCTCTTAAACCATTGGCTATATCCTGTGAAATACAAAAATAAACAAAAATTAATATCAGTAAATCTAAATCTAAAAAAGACTTTGATGAAAGAGAAAAATGCATAACGGTGTAATATGTAAAATTCAGGAAGAACGATTGTTATGACGTATCTGAATTTTTGAGATGCGGATTAGTTATTCGTATCTATCTAACACGTATCATTGGCAAGATTTTACCTCGGAGTAGCGTTTTCTTAGATTCTGACATCTGGTTCTTCGTGATTTTTACATATTCCATCGTTATGCATTTTTTTCTTTGATTCAAAGTCTATTTTAGATTGAAAGGATTCTGATATAAATGCTTCAAAAGACACACTCACAGATTTGGAGGATAGTCTCTGGTATTCATTTATTCTTTCTAGTGCGGGGGGACGAAAAATAGAAATGCAAATTACTAAGTACCTCTATCAGTCATGATTGTTGGAATGAAACCACACTACTCCCGTGAAGTAAATAAAGGGTTCCGCTCAAAATTCCATCCAAATTTCCGAGTTTGACAAGATACACCTGCAGAAGGTCGGAGGTTACATCAACCGAAACATGAAAATCACACTCAAGATGAGAACAGTAGTCCGATGAATAATAATACAAGTAGTTTTTATTATATTAAGACATCATTATCCAATGTATTCTCTTATGGCTTTCGTGGTCGCCATTTTGTTCTTATTATTAGCAATACAAGCAGAAGTTAAAACAACCAATTTGGCCGAATATTATTTAACTATTTAATAATTTTCTGTAAACATTTTTTACAGTCTATAATCATTATCTTTATCTAATTTTATAAATTTCACCCTAACACTAAAACGTAATCAAACACTAACTCTAAATGTTAACACTAACCATACATGCTAACACTAATCCTAACCTAATATTCACCATAATTGCTGACACTTATCCTAACCTAATATTCACCATAATTGCTGACACTAATTTGGTGCTGGCCGAGCGGTAATGTGTCAGGTTTTTTGCACACTTTATCTAAAGGTTGGGAGTTCGAATTGTGGTGTGAGATGTCTTTCTTTTTTTTTTTTTTTTTGAAGGTTTAATATTGAAACGGTTATTTAAGCTGTTTTTCACATTCTATTTTTTTTGTCTTTATTTTTCAGCTTTTGTAAAGAAGTTTTAACGTTCGTTTTTCTGTTTTTTTCCCCATCACATTCGCGTTTTTTTTTTGTTTTTGATTTCCAATTATAAGAAATTTTAACATCGTTCGTTTTTTTTTTGTTTCGATTTTTTTATGTTTTAACATTTTTTTTATAATATTTAAACAGGGTGATTACAACCGGGCAACGCCGGGTGACCCCGCTAGTCAATATATATATAAAAGGCAAAAGTGGCGCACATGTTTTTGTATGTCCGAGAAAGGCTTTCATCAGAAGGTGGTCTCGGCGGGGCTTACCAAGTTTTAGAACTTTTTATATACTTCCAAAATTATAATATCTACAATTTGCGAAGGGACGTCGTCTCTAAATTTATTTTTATCGACTTTTATACAATTCATGCTGTTCCATCGTGTGTTTGTTCGTGGTTTTCGTATAAAAGCGAGACTAATCGAAAGAGAAGGCAGCTTCCCGGCTTTTCAGCGGGGGATCACCGAAGTTAAGCAACATTGAACCTGGCTAGTACCAGATGGGTGACCATTTGGGCATTCTAGGCGCTATACGTGCTCTCTGCTTATCTCGGCATGGTTTTCAGAAAGTAATTAGCTTTGATCAAGGTGGGAAACACCCCTCATATCAGACAATTGCTAATCATTTGGACACTCCCATTTTTTTATTTTGACATCGTACGGAAACAAATAAATGAAACTGCGGGAAGCTGAACTGGCCTTCAGCCAACATTCATTTTTGCAAATTTTAGCAAGTCAACTTTTTGATTTGATAATTTTGAACGCTCTTCACTTCCTGTGGTTTCGTAGCGTAGCAGTAAGATGTGCCGTTTTCTTTTACTTTCTTTTCTGCTTATCTCGGCATGGTTTCCAGGAAGCAATTAGCTTTGATCAATGTGGGTTGATTGGTTGGTTGGTTTTGTTTTACGGCATATCAACCCTTTTCAGGTTATTTAATGCCGAATCCAGTGATTTTGAAGAACAATTTTTTAATAGAATATATATATATATATTTTTTTTCAAGCCATTTTCTATTCAACCCATAGTTGGGACCCTAACAGATTCGGAAGAAAAATATTTTAATAGAATATATTTGTTGTTTTCAAGTCGGTTTCTGTTTAACCCATAGTTGGGATCCTAACAGGTACTACCACTCTGGGTCGGAGTGGACCTGGGAGCAATGGCAATTAAAGGGTGGCTCCACACTCCCCAAAGCCCGCAAGCTGGGGCCTCACTACTGGATGTAGTTTAAGGTCATATCCAGGACCTTGATCAATGTGGGAGACACCCTCATATCAGACAATTGCTATTCATTTGGACATTCCCCCCCTTTTTTTTTTGGCATTAAGTAAATTAAACTGCGGAAAGCTGGATTGGCTTTCAGCCAATGTTTATTTCTGCATCTGCGTGAACTCATACACTACGATAAATTTGAACGCTCTTCACTTCCTGTGGCTTCGTTGCAGTAAGATGTCACGTTTTCTTTTACTTTCTTTTCTGCCTTCACGTCACCGCGTCAGGGGTTTGCACCTGTTTGACTATTAACTTTTTTTTTTACGCAATTCCTCCCTTATTGTCAGAAACATCGTTCATGGATAGACTATCAGAAGACGGCATCTATCTATAAAGCAAAAATGTGTGTGCGTTTTCGTGTATGTCCAACAAAGGCTTTTTATATCGCGCCTAAATGATAATATCTACGAGTTAACAACTGGGGTCGCCTGTCTATTTAATTTGCCTGACTTTCAAAACATAAATATTCAACAATTTTTGATCGCTGCATGTGCATTAAGCTTTATCGTATGAAAAAAAAGAAGCGAGAGAGAGAGAGAGAGGGGGGGGGGAAGCGAGAGATACATTAGTACGATACTTGTCCTGAGACGGGTATCGTACTAATGTATCTCACTCTTTATAGCTTTAGTTTTAAATTTATTTCTGTTTTTTGGCGGTGAGTATGGTATGGTTTCGGTGTTCATCATCGACTTACAACAAACATTTCCAAAATATTAAAATTAATTATAATTTCAAACTCGGCATAATCATTGTGTTTATTTCAATACATGACATAAATACGCTCGTGTATCTAACATTTTGTAGAAGAGAAATACAAAATTTCATTCTAACATGTAAACATAAATACGCTCGTGTATCTAACAAAATTTCATTCTAACATTATTGGGGCGTCTTCTTTGTATATATAGAGTCAATTTATCGATGTATGAGTGATGGATATTAGTTAAGGAAAATGAAGACTGAAATGTAATGGAGATGGTTAGATGTGATACTCTACATCTGGAGTGACCATGGAACCGGAAAGTTTTCTCTGGATAACTGGAATTAATGGGTCTCGTATGGCGCAGTAATGTCAGGGTGGAAAGTAGTTACTTAAGCAGAGATGAAGGGGCAAGGGCTGCATGAGAAAATATGTCTCCCACAGCTGAAACAAATCCATGCAACATAGCAATTAATACGATTATTACTCGCGGTAAATAAAAATCTGCCCTGCACTCAAAGTTGACGTCATTAACTCGCCCAAAACGGCACCTGCCGTTAAACGTCGCACATTTTTTTTCACACTTTATTATTTTCCAACTGCGCGTCAAGGCTTCTTTTTTTTTTTTTTTTTTTTTTAAAACAACCAACGATTTTTGTTTTCACACACACCTACATTTACCCGGGCAACGCCGGGTCCCCCCCCTGCTAGTATATATATATATAAAAGGCAAACACCCGGGTAACGTCGGATATCCCCGCTAGTTTATATATATATAAAAAACTAAGTAAAACTAATAGAAAGATTATTTAATTTTTTTTTTTTTTTACATAGGCGTCACAACTTATCAAGGCCGATAGGCCACTCAAGGATAAGGGTTAAAGAGTGTAGAGTAGTCAAAAGGACAATATAGTAATCGATAGTAATGGAAGTTCGGTAAATTTGTTAACTTAAGTGGAACGGCTCATCAGAAAGTTGTTCACATTAGACTTGAAGACAACCATATTATAGACAGCTGGAAAGCAGGAAAACGGAAGACAATTCCACAGGCGTGCAGTTCTAAGAAAGAAGCTTTGATCATGGAATCTATGTTTAGGTTTAGGCACAGATAAAGAGTGGGGGGAATTATTGATAGTGTTTTCAGCTAGTCTAGCGTTTCTTGTGAAAGTTTGGCGAGGGGGGACCATAGATTGAAGCTCAGTCGAACACTTTCCATGAAAATAACGATAAAGCAGAGACAAACCCGCAACATCTCTTCTGTGAGACAGAGGTTGCAGCGAAGAGAAAAGGACATCTCCCACCAGGCCACGAAGTCTATTTTGAACCCTATCAAGGCAGGACAAGTCTTTTCTAGCAGCTCCTGCCCATATGTGGCAACAGTATTCCATCCTTGGACATACCTGGCTCTTATATAGATAGAGAATTGCATCAGCAGTGAGATATCTACTGGATCGATAGAAGGATCCGACCATTTTTTTAATCTATACATATGCACTAGTGTTGGGACGATTATTCGGAATCGGGAATCAGAAAAATCGGAGCTTTTGTGGGTATCGGAATCGGTATCGCAATCAAAAAAATTTAGCCTATTTTCCGATGCCGAGGTCGATTCCTTAAATTACCATTTTTAATTTGATTTTGGTTTAAGATAGTTTTCCCACTGCTTGTAGTAATAATAAAATAATAAATATTTATTGATTTAAACTTCAAGTAAGACTAAAATCTCTTGATCACCCCATGACAAGTGTGTTTTTACGTTTGTGAAAATATACGTTCATTTAAGATGTGTTTTTATGGTAATCAGGACAAAATAACACTTTTATAGTTAAATATTTAGAGATTTCACGTTGAACTTGAAGACAACCATATTATAGACAGCTGGAAAGCAGGAAAACGGAAGACAACTCCACAGGCGTGCAGTTCTAAGAAAGAAGCTTTGATCATGGAATCTATGTTTAGGTTTAGGCACAGATAAAGAGTGGGGGGAATTATTGATAGTGTTTTCAGCTAGTCTAGCGTTTCTTGTGAAAGTTTGGCGAGGGGGGACCTATAGATTGAAGCTCAGTCGAACACTTTCCATGAAAATAACGATAAAGCAGAGACAAACCCGTAACATCTCTTCTGTGAGACAGAGGTTGCAGCGAAGAGAAAAGGACATCTCCCACCAGGCCACGAAGTCTATTTTGAACCCTATCAAGGCAGGACAAGTCTTTTCTAGCAGCTCCTGCCCATATGTGGCAACAGTATTCCATCCTTGGACATACCTGGCTCTTATATAGATAGAGAATTGCATCAGCAGTGAGATATCTACTGGATCGATAGAAGGATCCGACCATTTTTTTAATCTATACATATGCACTAGTGTTGGGACGATTATTCGGAATCGGGAATCAGAAAAATCGGAGCTTTTGTGGGTATCGGAATCGGTATCGCAATCAAAAAAATTTAGCCTATTTTCCGATGCCGAGGTCGATTCCTTAAATTACCATTTTTAATTTGATTTTGGTTTAAGATAGTTTTCCCACTGCTTGTAGTAATAATAAAATAATAAATATTTATTGATTTAAACTTCAAGTAAGACTAAAATCTCTTGATCACCCCATGACAAGTGTGTTTTTACGTTTGTGAAAATATACGTTCATTTAAGATGTGTTTTTATGGTAATCAGGACAAAATAACACTTTTATAGTTAAATATTTAGAGATTTCACGTTGAACTTGAAGACAACCATATTATAGACAGCTGGAAAGCAGGAAAACGGAAGACAACTCCACAGGCGTGCAGTTCTAAGAAAGAAGCTTTGATCATGGAATCTATGTTTAGGTTTAGGCACAGATAAAGAGTGGGGGGAATTATTGATAGTGTTTTCAGCTAGTCTAGCGTTTCTTGTGAAAGTTTGGCGAGGGGGGACCTATAGATTGAAGCTCAGTCGAACACTTTCCATGAAAATAACGATAAAGCAGAGACAAACCCGTAACATCTCTTCTGTGAGACAGAGGTTGCAGCGAAGAGAAAAGGACATCTCCCACCAGGCCACGAAGTCTATTTTGAACCCTATCAAGGCAGGACAAGTCTTTTCTAGCAGCTCCTGCCCATATGTGGCAACAGTATTCCATCCTTGGACATACCTGGCTTTTATATAGATAGAGAATTGCATCAGCAGTGAGATATCTACTGGATCGATAGAAGGATCCGACCATTTTTTTAATCTATACATATGCACTAGTGTTGGGACGATTATTCGGAATTGGGAATCAGAAAAATCGGAGCTTTTGTGGGTATCGGAATCGGTATCGCAATCAAAAAAATTTAGCCTATTTTCCGATGCCGAGGTCGATTCCTTAAATTACCATTTTTTATTTGATTTTGGTTTAAGATAGTTTTCCCACTGCTTGTAGTAATAATAAAATAATAAATATTTATTGATTTAAACTTCAAGTAAGACTAAAATCTCTTGATCACCCCATGACAAGTGTGTTTTTACGTTTGTGAAAATATACGTTCATTTAAGATGTGTTTTTATGGTAATCAGGACAAAATAACACTTTTATAGTTAAATATTTAGAGATTTCACGTTGAACTTGATGACAACCATATTATAGACAGCTGAAAAGCAGGAAAACGGAAGACAATTCCACAGGCGTGCAGTTCTAAGAAAGAAGCTTTGTTCATGGAATCTACGTTTAGGTTTAGGCACAGATAAAGAGTGGGGAGAATTATTGATAGTGTTTTCAGCTAGTCGAGTGTTTCTTGTGAAAGTTTGGCGAGGGGGGACCATAGATTGAAGCTCAGTCGAACACTTTCCATGAAAATAACGATAAAGCAGAGACAAACTCGCAACATCTCTTCTGTGAGACAGAGGTTGCAGTGAAGAGAAAAGGACATCTCCCACCAGGCCACGAAAGAATATATACAAACGTATTCCTGTGTCTGGGGTTTTGTTTACTATTCAATATATATATATATATATATATATATATATATATATATATATATATATATATATATATATATTTACTAAATATACTAATATATATACTAAAAATGCCGTATTTTCTCCCATATCCTTAGCATATGATTAAATGTAATTTATTTAATTTGTCTTCAATTTTGTTTATATTTGATGTACTTAGTTTTCAATCATTACATTTATTCATTATCATTGTGGCCTTTAAACCGAAATTATATATATATATATATATATATATATATATATATATATTTATTTATTTATATATGTGTGTGTGTCTGTGTGCGTGTTCAATTTATGTAATAATATATTCACTAAGCACTCTTATTCGTAGTTTGAGCAAGTTTGCTTTTCTGACGAAAAAGAAGCGTTGATCATGGAGTCTATTTAGGCACAGATAAAGAAGAAAGAGAAGAAAGAAGATGAAAGAGATTTAGAAGAAAATGGGGAGGATGTAAAGAGTGAAGGGAAACTGGATAGTGAGAAGTGGTATGAAGGTTTCCCCTACATTACAGTATCTGCCGAAACAGATACTACACTTTGAACTTTGTGATCTTGGCCCGAAGGACAAGCAATACCTTATGGTATTAAGAGTTATGCTATTCGACTGCAGCTACGTGGATCATCTACGGACAACAGAGAGGTGCGAACAGGCGAGTCATCAACCCTTATCCACGTAAAAAAAAAAAAATGCATGACGATGTAATATGTAAAATTCAACGATAAGTGTTAGATGGACTTAACATAAGAATCCTAGGTTGCTCGAATGGCGAGCCTAAATATGAAATATATAAAAACCGTATAAAAGTAAAACTAATCGGAAGATTATTTAATTGTGAAAAGAAAAAAAAGAAGATAAATGGGAAAGAAAAGAGGAAAAGAAGAAAGGTGGGGGAGGATGTAAAGTGTGAAGGAGAGGGAGACCAGTTCCCCCTCAGGGAACTGGATAGTGAGAATTGATATGAAGGTTTCCCCTACAGTGACCAATGGTCTCATATGTGGGGTTGCCCCCACATATGGTTTTTGATTGCAGTATCTGCCAAAACAGATACTACACTTTGAACTTTGATCTTGGCCCGAAGTATAAAGAGTTATGCTATTTGACTATGTGGATGATCTACGGACAATGAACAGGTGAGTCAGATGCTGAGGAAGGTAATGGCAACCCACCCGATGTATTTTTTTTAATATATATACCTGCAAACACCCGGGCAACACCGGGCACCCCCGCTAGTATGATATAAGAATATTTTATATTCTATTGTATCATCTGTGTAGCAACGCACGTGTTAGTCTCTTCAACACACAGACACCATATTCAATGTATTGTCACTATCCCCCCCCCAAATAAAAATAAAATGAGAGCCGAAGAGGGAAATTTGATTCCCCCCTCACCAAAAAAATAGTGCGATAAAAAAAAAACCCAAAAAACCCCTCCTTCCTTGCACAAACAGAACTCCTCTAATGGCGAATCCCTACAAAGAAAGAAAAAAAAAATTGAAAAAAAGCGCAAGAAAAAATCGAAAATGAAGCTGGCTGAAAAAATGAATAAGATTTTTAAATTTTAAAAAGGATTAATATTTCAGATGAAAAAAAAAAAAAATTAAAACTACTTAAAACTTACTACTTCATTACTTACTTCATTTTTTTTGGTGTATTTTTTATTAAGCTTATGGTAACATTTATTTTGTTGTATATTTGTGACCACTTTTTTGGATCTGATTTTTTTTATAAAAAATAAAATCACTTGATCAATGGTATTTTTTCGTTCTTAGAAGGGAAATTCGAAACATCGAATTCCAAGTGAAACCTAGTGTCACATGTAAAAAAAAAAAAAATACGAAAAACAAGGTAGAAAATTAATTATTAATGAAAATAGTTCTCGAAGACAATTAGCGAAATTTGTTCAAAATCATGTGATGGCTTCAGAGGAATCGGACTGACAATGGACCGAAACCTATAATAATAATAATAAAGTTGTTCCATCCTCTTTCCCAAATTTGAATACTGTGCACGTTTAAACTCTCATCGTCGAGTTGATCCTCGAGTTGCCTATTGGCCTTGATAAGTGCTAATATAGAGAGAAGAGAAACAGGGTGAGAGAGAGAGAGAGAGAGAGAGAAGATAAAGAGTGTGAGAGAGAGGCAGAAGAACATTAATCATGATATCATCTATAGCATGAACAATGCCACAACACGAGCGGAAGAAAAATAATATTAGATGGAAAAGATTCTGACCAAGAAAACAGCAATTTTTCCCTCGTTCATGGATAAACTATCGGAAGACGGAATCTATATATATAAAAGCGAAAATGTATGTATGTATGTACGCTTTTCCTCGATGCCCACAAAAGGCTTCTTTCAGAGAAGCGCTCGCTCGGTTCACAACTTCTTAAAACTTTTTATATCATCTATAAATTGTAATATCTCAGAGTTATCCACGGAGCTCGCCTGTCGATTTAATTTTATTGACTTTCAAACGTTAATTATTCGACATTTCCCGCATCGGCACGCGTTACATTCGGTTGTCGGTATAAAAAAAAGCGAAACTTGACTCTAATCACAGGCCGAAGGCTGCTTGCCTGCGCGCCCTCCGGGGCCCGGGTGACATGATCAAAGTGTAGTATCTGTTCCGACAGATACTGCAAGCTATGACTAGCTAGGACTAGCTATGACTAGCAAAGACCAGATGTGGGGGCAACCCCACATGCTTGACCTTTAACCAGCTCCCATTTCCCTCCTCTCGGGAGCTGGTCCCCTTTTTCCCTTCCCCCTCCCTTGACTCCTCACAATAAAAATTGGCCTTGTGCCTAATTTGCTCGGTGGGGGAGCAAATAAATACCCACAGGCCGAAAGCCAGTTGTCTCGAGAGCTAAGTAACGTTTGTCCAATGTCGACTTCATCATATCAGACTGTAGCTTTCATTTCGCTCCTTCTAATAAACAGGGAGCGGGTTTTTAAAAACAAACGGATTTATTCACCTCATTCAAAACTGTCCCGCACAAAATGCTAACTGCTGAATACATATCGCCGTCACGTTAATCAAAAACGTGCACCTGTTTTTTTTTAACACTTTACTATTTTCCAACTGCGCGTCGTGAAGGCTTCGCTTTTTTTTTCACATTTTCGCGTTTTTTTAACATACCCCGAAAAACACCCGGGCAACACCGGGTACCCCTCGCTATAAAAAAGCGAAAATGTGTGGATGTATGTATGTTCGCTTTTTGTGTATGTCCGAGAAAGGCTTTTTTGCGAGAAGTGATCGGTCGACTCACTTCTTTTTAAAACTTTTTATATCACATCTAAATGATAATATCTAAGAGTTACGAACGGGGGGGGGGGCACGTGTGTATTTAATTTGGCCGACTTTCATGTGAAGAAGAAAGAAAAATGGTATCAGATGGAAAAGATTCTGACCAAGAAAACAGCAATTCTTCCCTTATTGTCAAAAACATCGGAAGACGGCATCTACCTATATATATAAAAGCTAAAATGTATGTATGTATGTATGCGTGTTCGCTTTTTCTGTGTGTCTACAAAAGGCTTCTCTGAAAGACGCGGTCAGTCGCTTCACAACTTTTCAAAACTTTTTATATCACATATAAATCGTAATATCTCACAGTTAACAATGAAGCTCGCCTGTCTATTTAATTTGCTCGATTTCGGGAAGATAAATATTCAATATTTGTCGCTCGCCGCATGTGGGTTAGTCTTTTTCCTATAACATCTTGGGGGGGGGAAGGTTCAGCAGTAAATGAATACTATCCCGCAGTCAAACTTGACCTCATTAACTCATTAAAACGAGCACCTGCTAAATCCAAGTAATTAAATAAATTCAAACCTATTTCGTTTAGCATTTCGCGGTGCGTCAATCGTTAACGTCGCACGTTTTTTTTTCACACTTTAATTTACAACTTTGCCTAAATGGTTCGGGTTCGATCCTCATACTTACTTTTTTTAACCCCCCCCCACGCACCTCCAAACACCCGGGCAACGCCGGGTACCCCTCGCTAGTTATTAATATAAAAGCGAAAATATGTGTATGTATGTATGTTCGCTTATTGTGTATGTCCAAGAAAGGCTTTTTTCAGAGAAGCGGTCGGTCGCCTAACAACTTTTTAAAACGTTTTATATCACATGTAAATCGTATCTCAGAGTTAACAACGGAGCTCACCTGTCTATTTAATTTGCTCGACTTCGAGAAGATAAATATTCAACATTTGTCACTCACCGCATGTATAATTAATTCTGGCGGCATTTCCCGGTTTCCCCCTACCCCCGCATTCCGCAGTAATTTAAATGCTATTCCGCAGTCAACAGTTGACCTCATTAAGTCATTAAAACGTGCACCTGCCAAATCTAAGTAATTAAATAAATTCAAACGCATTTCCGTTTGTATGTCACGGTGGTGCAATGGTTAACGTCGCACACTTTTTTTTCACACTTTAATTTACAATTTTGCCTCAAGGGTTCCGGTTCGATCCTCATACTTACCAACCAAAACTTTTTATTTTACCCCCACCCCCACCCCGGAGTTTTGATTTACCCAAAACCACACACACCTCCAAACACCCATAAAAGCGAAAATGTATGTATGTATGTATGTGTGTATGTTTGTGTGTCTGCTAAAAACATTCGACAGACACGATGAAAATTCACAAACTCGGTATCATATGGAAGCTCCATCCTTCGCTCGAAAAATATCGAAAAATTGGCCAAAAACATTCATTTTTTCACCCCAAAATCGACAATTTTTGACAGGGGGAGTCAACAAAACGGTCTTCTCGTGACGACGACCGGTTCTATGCATGCGCCAGATGACGTCATGACCTGATTTACTTTAAATACTTGAAAAACTGAACAAATCTCATGTACATCGCGTTAGCTGAGTTGGTTAGTGCGTTGGGTCATTATCTAAACGTTTTGGGTTCAAATCGTGGTGTGAGATGTCTTTTTTGTTTTCGATTTTTTAAATTTAAATATTGAACCAGTGTTATTTAAGCCATTTTTCATGTAACGATAGTTTTTCTGCTTTTTATTTTTACTTCGCTTATCCACCCCCGATCACACATCCAAAAACACCCGGGTACCCATCGATTTTTAAATTTTAATATCGAAACAGGCTTATTTAAGCCATTTTTCACGTGTTCGTTTTTCTGTTTTCATCGTTCGTTTGCCTTACGTTAGTTTTTTTGTGTTTTTTTTCAATGTTTTGATTACCCCCCCCCTCCCCCGCTTACGTGTTAGCGTTGTTTTCTTTTTTTACTTCGCTTATAACAAACAAACCTGGTCATTGCCGTTGTTATCGTCGTAACGCTCCATGACTTCCGGGCGCGCACTTGTCAATTTGGTTCTTACTTAAATAAATTCAAACATCTTTCACTAACTCATTCTGACTGGCCGATTTTATTTTCAAACTTCGCCTCAGGGCTTCGGATTCGATTCTACCCCCCCCCCCTCCCCGGTTTCCTATTTATTTAACACCACACACACCTCCAAACACCCGGGCAACACCGGGTACTCCCGCTAGTCTATAAATATAAAAGCGAAAATGTGTGTATGTATGTATGTTCGCTTTTTGTGTATGTCCGAGAAAGGCTTTTTTGCGAGAAGTGATCGGTCGACTCACTTCTTTTTAAAACTTTTTATATCACATCTAAATGATAATATCTAAGAGTTACGAATGGGGGTCGCGTGTGTATTTAATTGGGCTGACTTTCATGCGAAGAAGAAGAATGGTATTAGATGGAAAAGATTCTGACCAAGAAAACAGCAATTCTTCCCTCGTTCATGGATAAACTATCGGAAGACGGCATCTATATATATAAAAGCGAAAATGTATGTATGTATGTAAGTATGTGTGTGTGTTTGTATGTCTCGCAAAAACTTTCGATACCTGCCACGGATTTTCGCGAGATTGGTATCATTTTAAAGCTCGAACCTTCGCCCGACAAATATTGAAAAATTTGGCGAAAAACATTAATTCCTTCGCCCTAAACCATTTTTCTATAGGGAGTGGTCAGCAAAAACCGTACTCTCATGACAAGATGGCTTCTACGCATGCGCAAATGACATCGGAACATGATTTAGTTTAAATATTTAAAAAAAAAACAACCGAATTTTCGTCACCGTCATCTTAGCTCACTTGATTAGAAGTCGGCGTCATTATCTAAAGGTTGTAAGTTCGAATCGTAGTGTGTTTTTTTTTTGTGGGATGTTTTTTTTCTTTTTTTTCAATTTTTAAAATTTTAGTATTGAAAGAGGGTTATTTAAGCTATTTTTCACGTTCCATGTTTTTTGTTTTTTTTTTGTTTTTATTTTTCACGTTCCATGTTTTTTTTGTTTTTATTTTCCAGATTTTTTTAAGAAGTTTTACCCATTAGGCCACCATGACTTACAACATACATTGGTTTGAATTTATTTATTAAACTATAAAAACAGGCGTGCGCAATAAAAGTTAACTCTGCTGCTTCCATTTGACCTAATTAAGAAGGTCAAATAGAAGTCACCAAATTTGACTCTTTTTTTTTTTTTCCCAACCAGCTCCCAATTGTCCAGATTGAATAGCAATTGTCTGATATACAACATTGATCAAAGCTGATTGCTTCTGGACGTTTCCCGGGGGCGCGATGCCGAGAACTGTGTTAACTTTGAATTAGTTTCGCTTTTTATATGAAAAAGCCCAATCAACACGCGAGAAGCCAAAATAACAATAATTTTGTAAAAATCGACGTAAATAAATCTATAAGCTACGCGGTTTCCTAATTCCTAGATATTATTATATAGGACCGGGAGCGTGTGCGAGAAAAGCCTTTTGAAGACATACACGAAATGGTCACACACATTTTGCCTTTTCTTTTATTATTTTTGTTTTTCCGAATTTAACAAATTTTAACATCGTTTGTTTGCCTTACATTATTATTTTTTTTTTCGATTTTTTTATAATTCTTTTTTTCTTTTGTTTTGATTTACCCACCCCCTCCCGAGCGCACACACACACCCCTAAACACCCGGGCAGTGCCGGATACCCTCCCCCCCCCCCGCTAGTCTATCTATAAATATAAAAGCGAAAATGTATGTATGTATGTTCGCTTTTTCTGTATGTCTACAAAAGGCTTTTTTCAGAGAAGTGGTCGGTCGGTTCACAACTTTTTAAAACTTTTTATATCACATGTAAATCGTAATATCTCACAGTTAACAATGAAGCTCGCCTGTCTATTTAATTTGTTCGATTTCGGAAAGATAAATATTCAACATTTGTCGCTCGCCACATGTGGGTTAGTCTTTTTCCTATAACATCTTGGAAAAAAAAAAAAGAAAAAAAGCGTTCTGCAGTAAATGAATACTATCCCGCAGTCAAACTTGACCTCATTAACTCATTAAAATGGGCACCTGCCAAATCCAAGTAATTAAATAAGTTCAAACGCGTTTCCGTTAGCATGTTGCTGTTGGTCAATAGTTAACGTCGCACGTTTTTTTTTCACACTTTAATTTACAGCTTTGCCTAAATGGTTCGGGTTCGATCCTTATACTTACTTGTGATTACTTTGCTTATTCTTTTGCTTTGATTTACCCCCCCCCCCCTCGAGCACACACACACACACCTCCAAACACCTGGGCAACGCCGGGTACCCCCTGCTAGTCTATATATATATAAAAGCGAAAATGTGTGTATGTATGTATGTTATCTTTTTGTGTATGTCTGTAAAAGGCTTTTTTCGCTGGACTTTTCGGTCAGCTCATTCCTTCTTAAAACTTTTTATATCACGTCTAAATGATAATATCTAAGAGTTAACAACAGGGGTCGCCTGTCTATTTAATTTGCTCGACTTTGAAAAGATAAATATTCCACATTTTTTAATAGCATTTATTTCGATTTGTGAAAGTACTTCTTTTCCTCGGCTTAACGTTCACAGGGAACATGAGCTGGAATAGGTACATCAAGAGCATGAATTCCATCGCTAATATAACATAAAGACCCAATGGGTCATGGGTAGTCTAGTATATATATAAAAGCGAAAATGTATGTGTGCATGTGTGTTCGCTTTTTGTGTATGTCTTCAAAAGGATTTTTTCCGGCGGATTCTCGAGACCGTCACTCATTTTTAAATGTTTTTATATCACGTCTAAATGATAATATCTATGACTTAACAACGGTGGTCGCCTCTCTATTTAATTTGCCCGATTTTGAAACGTTAATTGTTCGACATTTTCGGATCTGCACATGTTGCATTCATTTTTCGGTATAAAAAAAAAAGCGAAACAGTGGTCTGTAGAAAGCTATGTAACGTTTGGTCATCATATCAGACAGTTGCTTTCATTTCGAGACAAGACACTCCCTTAATAAACAGGGAGCTGTTTTTTTTCCAAAGTTAGTTAAAAACAAACAAACTGGTTTATTGACCTCATTAAAAACTGTCCCGCAGAAAATGTTAACTGCTGAATAGCTATCGCGTACCATCGCCGCATGTGCATTAAGCTTTTTTGTATAAAAAAAAACAGACTCGCGTTAAATAAAACACTGTCCCGCACTCAAAGTTCACGTCAATAACTCGACAAAAAACGGGCACCTGTTTTTTTTTAGTTTTTTTTTCACACTTTACTATTTTCCAACTGCGCGTCAAGGCTTCGTTTTTTTTTTTAACAACCAACGATTTTTCTTTTTATTTACACAAAACCACACACACTTCCAAACACCTGGGCAACGCCGGGTACCCTTCGCTAGTATAAAAGTAAGAATTTGTATATGTGTGAGGACATTTCCTTCAATAATTACAAGAAACCTCAACCATAACAGCTATGGCTAAAGATACATTACCTGAAAGTAGTTTTTTCAAACTCCTTGGCTTAACGTTCACAGAGAACATGAGTTGGAACAGATACATCAAGAGCATTGCCATGGCTGCTGCGAAGAAGGTGGACGGTATTTATTTACTCCCCCACCGAGTAAATTAGGCACAAGGCCGATTTTTAATGAGGAGTGAAGGGGAAATACAGAAATGAACGATGTAAAAAAAAAAAGCAGATATATCAAAATTTGAATTTAACTATAATAAGTATTATGGTATCTGTTCAGTGCACATTTACCTGTAAGTATGGCCAACCACTTATAATTCAGTAAGTGTCAATTAAAAAAAAAAATAATAATAATCAATTATAATAAACAGAAGACTCATAGAAATCTATCTATCTATTCTTTTTTCATTTTAATATACTTTGTGTATGCGCGCGCATAAACATCAACCCATAACAACGTAAACAAATAAGCACAAATCACTTCTTTTGCAGATTTTGACCTTGCGCACTGAAATATTAACATTATTATTTCAAAATTATTATTTAACATGGGAAGAGTGGGGTTTAAAATAACTTAAACCTAATACAGAAATGAACGATGTAAAAAAAAAAAGCAGATATATCAAAATTTGAATTTAACTATAATAAGTATTATGATATCTATTCAGTGCACATTTACCTATAAGTATGGTCAACCACTTATAATTCAGTAACTGTAAATTTATTTTTCAAAAATAATCAATTATAATAAATGGAACGACTCATAGAAATCTATCTATATTATTTTTTCATCTTAATATACTTTCATAGAAATGTTTCTGTTATGTCAAAACAAAAAAGCCAAAAAACATTTTCTTTACGTCAAGTGTCCCGCTCATACATGAATTCCATAGCTAATATAACATACTGACCCAACGGGTCACTGGTAGTCTAGTATATCTATAAAAGTGAACGTGTGTGTGTGTACATTTCCCTACGCACTAACTTTGTCAATTTTCCGTCTACAGACTCGAAATTTGATATACAGGATGCTGAGATTTGGGAAAATCTTTGTGATTCGTTTTCAGCCAGAAATTTCGCGGTTAAGGGGTCAAAGTTCAACGATTTGACCTTTGAGAACTCTACCAAACTCCTCTGCCAATTGTCAGTATTAACAATTGAAATTTTAGACAGGGATCTAACTTGACTTCATTTGAGCCCAAAAAAATAAATGTTAAGGGGTCATAATAGGGGTCAAGGTTAAAAAAAAATTTGACCTCTGCGGTCTCTACCAAATTACTCAACCAATTTCTCGTCTAAACATTTGAAACTTTACATAAAGGGTATTCAGAGATAGGGCAAGCTTTTTAATCAGTTTGTGTCAAAAATAAATATAAGTATGGCCAACCACTTATAATTCAGTAACTGTAAAAAAATTTTTTCAAAAATAATCAATTATAATAAACAGATAGAAATCTTTTTTCATTTTTATATACTTTCATATTATAATTCAAAAATTATAATAAACAGAACGACACATAGAAATATTCTTTTTTCATTTTCATATACTTTCATAGAAATGTTTGTTATGTCAAAAAAAAAAAACCCTATTTTCTTTACATCACAAGTGTCACGTTCATACATGAATTCCATAGCTAATATAATATACTGACCCAACGGGTAACGGGTAGTCTAGTATATCTATAAAAGTAAGAATTTGTGTATGTATGAGGACACTTCTCAACCTATATACTCAACGAATCCTTCAAACACTATTGGAATGATTTCCTCTCTGATGATTATGTCCGTAGTTGATAAGATTTGTGACTATGTAGCGAGCTGCTACTACTACGAGACTAGGCTGTATTCTCACCTTAGTTCTCTCTTTCTCCCTATTCTTTTCTCTTTTCCTTCCTTTCTTCATATACGTCATCAGAGGTTCCAGCCAATGAAAAGCGAGAACGGTTTACGTGGAACATTCGAGTGAAGGAAACGTCCTTACTTCCACGGCGACTAGAGACAGAACACACGCCTCACTCTTCAGCCCCCGTTAGGTAGCCAAGAGGAGCATTGAACATTAATACAGACTTTACAAAATGCACTGTCTTTCTTTGTAACCCGAGTTTCAGGAAAACACACATATATATTGGATAGATAAAACCTCATGAATTCATAACGAAGTCGCGTTACACGTCCTCATTTTTATAAGAAGACAATGTCTTCTTTTAACAGTATTTCTTTCTATTTCAGCGCTCCAGTTCTCCCTGTTATCGGAGGCGCCCCGAAGTGGGAGCTTACCGAAATGGTGACCTCTAATTAGTACCCATGTTAATGTATGGTAATAATACCATAGTCCCACTAACGAAATGTTGCATCCCTCTGCCTGTTTTACAAGTATTTTAATGGTGGATGCTCCGACGAACTGAAATAGAAAGAAATACTGTTAAAAGAAGACAATGTCTTCTTTTAACAGTATTTCTTTCTATTTCAGCGCTCCAGTTCTCTCTGTTATCGGAGGCGCACCGAAGTGGGAGCCTACCGAAATGGTGACCTCTAATTAGTACCCCTGTTAATGTATGGTAATAATACCATAATTGTACTAAGATTATAGCTATTCTAATGTCTTTTCGTCATTCATTAAATGACTCGTCCCCTTCTCGTTTGTACAATTGTCTCTCATCCTCTGTAAACATCTTGTCAATACGTCCACGTCATCGTTCCGTGTCAGCCTCACAAGTTTCACATCTATTTAACAAAAATATTTTAATAGCATTTATATCGATTTTGAATTTCAGTTTGGCTGCATCCATAAAATATATTGATAACATTTATTAAGGAAAAAAATCAAATTAAATCAGGGTCAAAAATGGATGGTCACATTCAATGCTGCCAAGACTAAACTGGTTTCCTTCAATAATTACAAGAAACCTTCTCTGCCACCAATAGCAATGCCCAATGACTCTTTATCTGAGAGTACATCTTTCAAACTCCTTGGCCTAACGTTCATAGGAAACATGAGTTTGAACAATTATATTGAAAGCATTTCCAATGCCGCTGCAGGGAAGGTGGGCTCTCTCTACCGTGCTAGAAAACCACCAACGGCTATGGCTAAAGATACACCACCTGAAAGTACTTCTTCACAGGGAACATAACGAGAGCATTGCCAAGGCTGCTGCTAGGAAGATCGGCTTTCTCTATATGAGTGGAAATAAGTTTCCAGATTTTTTCCTTTGCACAGGCACTTTTGTAATTGAGCATGTGTATAATAAAAATCAAGACAAAATATATAGAACATTTAATGCTTGATCCCTTAAAATAGAATATACTTATATATGTACTAGCAGTTCAGCTCGACTTTGTTCAAGCCCTAGTTACTGTTCATAACTTTTTTTTTTTTATTATTACATTTTCACCCCAAACAAGGCAAATTGCCACTTTAGTTTAGGGGACCACTATCAGGGGCAACAACTACTGGGGTACTATGTAGGGATTTGAGCAGCAAGATGTCGGTTCACGTTACACTTGAACTTCTGCACGTCGGTACTGTTGGGGAAGCAGGGACCTGGAATGGAATTCCAAAGTCTAGCGGTTCCGGGGAAAGAAACTATTGGAGTAGAAAGATCTTTTACATCTAGGGATCTCTACAGTGTGGGGGTGGGATTTAGCAGCCTGTCGGGTTTGTCGAGGGTGCTCACGTCGTGGGGGCACAAGTGCTTGCAGTTCGTCAGAGCATTCACCACTAAAATACTTGTAGAACAGGCAGAAGGATGCAACGTTTCGTCGATGAGACAAAGGCTGAAGCTTAGATGCCAGTTCAGGGCTTATTAGGTTTGCGACTCTCTTTTGAACCTTGTCAAGGAGCGAGAGACTAGTAGCCGATGCACCAGCCCAAATGTGACAAAAATACTCCATACATAGGTGAATGGTGGCCTTATAGAGGTACAGGATACTTTCGGGTGTTAGTAGTTGTCTAGCACGGTAGAGAGAGCCCACCTTTCTTGCAGCAGCCCTGGCAATGTTTTCAATATAATTGTTCCAACTCATGTTTCCTGTGAACGTTAGGCCAAGGAGTTTGAAAGATGTACTCTCAGATAAAGAGTCGTTGGCCATTGCTATAGGTGGTAGGGAGGGTTTCTTGTAATTATGGAATGAAACAAGTTTAGTCTTGGCAGCATTGAACGTGACCAACTATTTTTGTCCCCATTCCACCACAGATTGGAGGTCTTCCTCTAGTGTTTCTGCCATTCTTTAGAAATGTGTTCATTCGTCTTCCTGTCGTGCCTGCCATAGAGTGTAGTGTCATCAGCATATAATGTATATATATATATATTATGTGCATATATATATGTATTATTTGCTGTTATCTCGTTTGAATAAGACAACAACACAAATACTAATTTGAAGGATTAACGCTGCGAACATGGTAAGATGACATGAGTATAGCAGTCGTCAAAACACGTGTGTACTGGACGTCGACTCAGTGAACTCTGCCTCGTTCTCGTTGAAAAGGCACCAGCGTGCTCTACTTGAATGGTAGCAGCAGGCTGCTAGGGGAGGAGTCAGTAAGTAGGGTGACTAGGTGTAAGGAAGGGTTAAGGAGTGATAATTGTCTTTTACACTGTAGGGAAGAGGAAGGTTTAATATAGTGCTGAAGAGGATGGTAGTAGTGTTTTTTTTTTTACACAGTGATCACCACTTATCAAGGCCCGGAAGCCACTCAGGGATAAGGGTTATTGCAAGTACATTACGTTAGTGTGGAGATTTCATGAAGTGTTTAATTAAGGGGGCGGTTCATTAGGAATTTGTTAACATTGGACTTGAAGACATCCAAGTTGTAGTCCGGTGGGAAGCAGGCAGACGGAGCAGAGTTCCACAGGCGTGCAGTTCTAAGAAAGAAGCTTTGTTCATGGAATCTACGTTTTGATTTAGGCACAGATATAGAGTGGGGGAAATTTTTGACAGTGGATTCAGCTAGACGGGTGTTTTTCGTGAAAGATTGGCGAGGGGGGACCAGAGATTGGAGTCCAGACGAGCACCTGCCATGGAAATAACGATAAAACAAGGATAGGCTCGCAACGTCTCTTCTGTGGGAGAGAGGTTGCAGGGTAGAGAAAAGGGCATCCCCCACTAAGCCACGAAGTCTATTTTGTACTCTGTCAAGGCAGGATAGGCTGTTTTTAGCAGCTCCTTCCCAGATATGGCAACAGTATTCCATCCTTGGACGTACTTGGCTTTTATATAGATAGAGAATTACATCAGTAGTGAAATATCTTCTGGAGCGGTAGAAGGATCCCACCATCTTTCCAGTGACCTTGGCAACAGACTTGATGTACGTGTTCCATTTCAGATCAGGAGTAAAGGTTAAACCCAGAAGCTTGTCAAAACATGGGCCTCACCAAGACGAGAGCCATCCATCACAATTGATGCCAGATGGGGATCAGAGCGTTGATGATGTAAGGATAGGAGTTTGGTTTTGGATGCATTAGTGGTTTTGGTTTTGTGACCTAAATATTTGATCAGTACATTTTATATTTATCAATTTAGGTTTGTGTGCGTAAAAAAATATACATTTGTTCGTGGAAAGTTTATTTTTAGATCGTATATATACAACCTCGCTCGAGCGCACATGTACATTCTTAAGAAGGTTTATTAATCAGAAAGTAACATCCAAAAGCTGAGTGTGCGTGTACGGTGAGGGGGCGGAGAAAGACCTGCATAAAGATAGAAGTGTTTAATATTGGCTGGATGTGAAACGTGGCATTTCATGATGACAACATTCGTAAACAAAAGAATCGATCTACAATTCTGATAGCCTCGCAAACACAATAGAACAATAGATAGTTCAATAGCTATAGTTCAAGCAACACAGGGATCGAGAGAGAGAGAGAGAGAGAGAGAGAGAGAGAGAGAGAGAGAGAGAGATATTCAACATTAAGCTTTTTTGTATAATAAAAGCGAAACTAATTCTGGTGGCATTTTTCCGGAAACGTTCGAAAGCAATCAGCTTTAATCAATGTGGAGTTTCTCCTTATATCAGACAATTGCTACTCAATTTTGACAATCCCCTTTTTATGGGGAGCTGGTTTTCCCCACAACATCTTGGGGGAAACAACAAAAAAAAAAAATCCCCCCCCCCCCGCAGTAAATAGAATACTGCCCCGCAGTCAAAATTGACCTCATTAACAACGGGCACTTGACTTAAATAAATTCAAACATGTTTCCGTTACTATTTCGCGGTTATTTCAGTGGTTAACGTTGCACGTTTTTTTTTTTTTAATTTTCAACTTCGACTCAAGGGTTCGATCCTTCATACTTACCAACCAAAATTTTTTTTTTATTATTTTAACCCTAACCCCCGACACAAACACCCGGGTGTTTTGATTTACCCAAAACAACACACACCTCCAAACACCCCCTCCCACTAGTCTATATATATATATATATATATATATATATATATATATATATATATATATAAAAGGGAAATGCGTTGCACGCTTTTTTGGATGTCCAAGAAAGGCTATTTTTGCCGGGCTTTGTTTGTGCCTATTTCCATTCTATGGAGGCCAGGCGCGAACGCAGACCCCACAATTTTATTATACCATCCCTATTTAAGTTAAAACATACTTATCAAAGTATTCTTATGTACATCTATATCAAAAACACTTGTAAACGTTTTTTTTTTAATTTTTAAATGTTTTATTTCCATACTTTGTGGACCAGGCATGAATCAAACATACCCATTCCTGTGTCTCGATACATCTTCTATCATTATATGTAATCAGTTTTTTTTTAATTAGTCAACCATATCGGAGCCAATTCGTGACCACACACATAGCTTTATATTATAGATATATATATACTCCTTTAAATTTGTCTTTTGTGTGTGTATAGATATTAATATTAAAAACCCTTTTTTCTATTCATTCAAAAAGAAAATACAACTTTGTTATATATATGGGTTGTCCAATTGCATTCACTAACAAAAGATCTAGCTAATTTGCATATTCTTTTAAACATTAATTTTAATTAATTCCCTATTAGTTTTTTCGGTTTTCTTATGGGATGATCATCTTTAGTTAACTATTACGTGTAATTATATTCATGCAGATATTCTACATGATTTATACTTGCATAATATTTGCATAATATTTGCATAAAAAGTTTATAGTAAACACAAAACTCTTTCTATATATGTATTCATGCATGCTTATATCTATTTGTTTAAAAAATTTTGCCTACCAAACTCCTTTGTCTGCTTTTAGTCTATAGAAATAAAATTTTATATATGGGGTCTTCTAACACATGCGAAACGTTATATTTTGGTTTTCTTAGAACTGTTTATATGCCCCCTAGATTATAATACATACGATTTGTAAAGGGACGTCATGTCTAGATTTTTTTTTTTTTACATAGGCATCACCACATTATCAAGGCCAAGAGGCCACTCAAGGATAAGGGTTAAAGAGTGTACAGTAGAAATTGGACAATATAGTAATCATTAGTAATGAAAATTTGGTAAATTTGCTAACTTATATGGAACGGCTCATCAAGAACTTATTTACGTTAGACTTGAACACAACCATATTGTACTCAGCCGGAAAGCAGGAAAACGGAAGACAATTCCACAGGCGTGCAGTTCTAAGAAAGAAGCTTTGTTCATGGAATCTACGTTTAGGTTTAGGCACAGATAAAGAGTGGGGGGAATTATTGATAGTGTTTACAGCTAGACGAGTGTTTCTTGTGAAAGTTTGGCGAGGGGGGACCATAGATTGAAGCTCATTCGAACACTTTCCGTGAAAATAACAATACATCAGAGACAAACTCGCAACATCTCTTCTGTGAGATAGAAGTTGCAAGGAAGAGAAAAGGACATCTCCTACGAGGCTACGAAGTCTATTTTGAACTCTATCAAGGCAGGACAAGTCCTTTCTAGCAGCTCCTGCCCAGATGTGGCAATAGTCTTCCATCCTTGGACGTACCTGGCTCTTATATAGATAGAGAATAGCATCAGCAGTGAGATATCTACCGGATCGATAGAAGGATCCCACTATTTTTCCAGTGGCCTTGGCAATAGATTTGATGTACGTGTTCCATTTAAGATCAGGAGTAATGGTCAAGCCCAGAAGCTTGTCAAAACTTGAGGCCTCCTGAAGACGAGAGCCATTCATTTCAATTGATGCCAGATGTGGATCAGAATGTTGATGATGTAAAGAGAGAAGCTTGGTTTTAGATGCATTAAAAGTAACCAGCCACTGCTTACCCCATTTTACTACGTGCTCAAGATCAGAGGAGAGAGAATTGGAGAGAACTTGGTCGTTTACTGTCTGTGATTTGCTACCATAAATTTATTTTAATCGACTTTTATAAAATTTGTGCTTGTTTGGCTTTTTAGTTATAAATAAAGTGAAAATAATCGAAGCGAAGGCAGTTCCTCAAAGCAAATTGGCTTTGATCAATGCGGTGAAAAAAACCCCGTCATATCAGACAATTGCTATTCATTTCGACACTCCCCTTTCGTAGCGTCGAGGTTAAGTCATCACGCTTTTTGTTTTCGCTTTTGCCTCAAGGATTCGGGTTCGAGCCTACCTCCCTCCCTCCCCAAAACTTTTTTTTTTGTTTTTTTTTTTAAAATATTTTTTAAACACCTAGGCAACGCCGGGCGCCCCTGCTAAGAAGTTTTAATGTCGATCGTTTTTTTTTTTTTGTTTTTTTTATTTCCATCCATTTTTTTGTTTTGTTTTGTTTTTAGTTTTCCGATTTTTTAAAGAAGTTTTAACATTGTGTTTTTTTTAATAGTTAAATAGGGTTATTACTTTGCTTTGTTTTGATTTACCCCCCCCCCACACACACACACGCAACTCTAAACAGCCAGGCAACGCCGGGCACCCCCGCTAGTCTATAATATAAATCTCACCTGTCTGTTTAAATGTATGTATGCATGTTTGTATGTTTGCCTAAAACTTTCGCCAGAGGCGACGGATTTTCACGAGATCGGTATCATTTTGAAGCTCAGCCCTTTGGATGACCAATATCAAAAAATTAGCCAAAAACGTTAACTCCTTCACCCTCAACTGGGCACTTTTCTACAGGGAGGGGGTCACTATTTTCGAAAGTCATCCTCGCTTTTCGATTGTCTAACCTTAATTTAAACCTACGTCGCTTCCGGTTTGGCGATGGGCACAACAGCAAACATGTCACATTTTTTTTTTTTTCACATTCTTTTCCTCCTTCGCGGTATGAGTTCAAGCCTGCCTACCTACTGCGTTTAGATTTAGGCACAGTGGGGAAAATTATAAGTAATGGTTGTAGCTAGTCGAGTGTATTTTATTAAAGTTTGGTAAAAGAGTACCACAGATTGGAGTTCAGTCGAGCACTTGGCATGAAAATAGTGATAGAACAGGGACAGGCTTGCAACGTTTCTTCTGTAGAATTTGGATTATTCATGGGAACGGTTGAACAAGAACTTATTTACATTGGATTTGAAGGCTACCATGTTGTATTCAACCGGGAAGCAGCCCAGCAGAACAGTGTTCCACAAGTGGGCAGTTCTAGGAAAGAAGCCTTGTTCATTGAATCTGCGTTTAGATTTAGGCACAGTGGGGGAAATTATAGGTAGTGGTTGTAGCTAGTCGAGTGTATTTTTTTAAAGTTTGGTAAAAGAGTACCACAGATTGAAGTTCAGTCGAGCACTTGTGTTATATATAGGTTTCATTATTATTATTATTATTATTATTATTATTATTATTATTACTCTGTTTCTTTCTGTTGTTATTTTTATTGTTCGTTATTAGGACTTATTAAGAGTGTGTCTTAGAGAGAGAGTCTTATTAAGAGAGATGTTGTTGAGTCTTAGAGAGAGAGATGTTGTAAGAGAGATTGTTCGTGTTATGAAGAGATTCATATATATATATATATATCATGTTCATATTGTAGATATGAGACGTGTATGTAAAGACATTTTAAAACACATGATATACAAGACATATAATGACAATTTTCACTTTACCTTTTGGTAGAATTACAACACAAAGACGACGTTTATAAAAACACATGATGGGTTTATTTCTTCTACGACCGGTCGTGGTTTTCTTTGTCAAGAATTCAAAGCTTCACATTCTAATTTTCAAAGGTGACTGTCTCGCTTCTAGACGTTCGAAATCCCATATCTGGACTCCCAACTGACGTCTCTCTCAGACTCTCTCTCTCTGTCTCTCTCTCTCTCAGTTTCTCCCTGCTTAACTCTAAAGTTTCTAACAATATCGAGAACTTCCCATCTTCCATGACGTCATACACATGTTAAAACATGTCTTCTTTCACGTGTTCTGGAAATCCGTGTTCAAAACTTTTTCCTTTGTTTACAAAAGGAATTTTAACCTATATTCCCAGTAACCTATTTTTCCAATATGCTAAAAACATATTTATTAAATTATCTTATAGTTGCATTCTTCAATTGAATTTTCATAACAGAATTGACAATGCACATTCTTTTCTTAAAACTATTTTATCTCTAATCTAAACAATGGTTTGTTTTCACATTCCATTTGCTAATTCTCTCTCGTAATCTATTTCTAAACCTAAATTACGAGGTTCGAATTTCGTCTATTGCTATTTCATTTTCATTTTAACTAAATCTCTCTATTTTTATACTTACATGAAAAGGCGACATTATACTTATCATGTAACACCGGGCATGAAAATAATGATAGAACAGGCACAGGCTCGCAACGTTTCTTCTGTAGAATTTGGATTATTCATGGGGACGGATGAACAAGAACATTTTTACATTGGATTTGAAGGCTACCATGCTGTATTCAACCGGGAAGCAGGCCAGCAGAACAGTGTTCGACAAGTGGGCAGTTCTAGGAAAGAAGCTTTGTGTATAGAATCTGCGTTTAGATTTAAGCACAGATAGAGAGTGGAGGGAAATTATTGATAGTGGTTTCAGCTAGATGAGTGTTTCTTTGAGTTCATTTTTGACATCAATATATATATAATAGAACTAGCAGAGGGTACCCGGCGTTGCCCAGGTGTTTGGAGGTGTGTGTATGGGGGGAGGAGGTTAGATCAAAACAACCCTGTTTAAAAAAAAAAAAAATTGCCCAGGTGTTTGGAGGTGTGTGTATGGGGGGAGGAGGTTAGATCAAAACAACCCTGTTTAAAAAAAAAAAAATTGCCCGGGTGTTTGGAGGTGTGTGTATGGGGGGAGGAGGTTAGATCAAAACAACCCTGTTTAAAAAAAAAAAAATTGCCCGGGTGTTTGGAGGTGTGTGTATGGGGGGAGGAGGTTAGATCAAAACAACCCTGTTTAAAAAAAAAAAAAATTGCCCGGGTGTTTGGAGGTGTGTGTATGGGGGGAGGAGGTTAGATCAAAACAACCCTGTTTAAAAAAAAAAAAAAATTGCCCGGGTGTTTGGAGGTGTAAAAGAAAAAAAAAATGTTTTAATAGGAAGGTAGGCTTGAACCCTGAAGTCTTGACACGATAGTATAATAAAAAAAAAAAAAGTGAAATTGACAGGCGCGAGAAAGTTTAGCCGCGTAATGTTTCACCTCGAAACATGATGCGGTTGCAAGCCAGTTTTTGCTTTTTTTTATATTGAACAACGTAAAAAAAACGTGGCGATCAAAAAAAAATCTCAAAAATAACGCGTAAAAGTCGGGCAAATTAAAAATAGATGCGACCCCCGAGTTGTAAATCATAGATATTATGATTTAGACATTATATAAAAAGTTTTAAGGAGTGAGCCAACCGAGTAGCCCGGCGAATAAAACCTTTGGCGGACGTACACAAAAATACACACACACGCACACTAAAACACATTTTCGCTTTTATATATATAGACAGCTTGTGTGCCCGGCATTGCCCGGGTGTTCGGAGGTGTGTGTTGAGTCAAAAGTAAAAGTTTTAGTAGGCAGGCAGGAAGCTCGGACCCGTGATGCGAAGGTGGAAAAGAAAATGGATGTGCGTGTAAGGGTGTTGGTCAAGCAAAAAATTGCGTGCGCAAATAAAAAAAAAAATAACGTAACGCGGCAGAAGGAAAAAAAGTGAAAAAATATCAAACTGTCTTATCGATGCGCCCACCGTGGTTGTGACGTCACGGGCAGTCGAAATAATGCGTTTTATGCGACGTTGAGGATTGAATGACCTGTAAAAAATGTCAGCAAAAAAAAAAAA